>NC_134363.1:40678717-40763717 GCF_048569485.1 Anomaloglossus baeobatrachus
TGGGGGTCTACTGACGCCCCGCCACCACCATTTTTGCACCCATATTCAGTCCAACCTGTGACTAATGCTTTATAGGACATCATTAATTTTCCCATATTGCAATATAGTTTTGTCAGTCCCTGGAAAACCCGGGCAGTGTGGAGAATATGGGTTTTCGGGAGCCCACTATCCTCAGGAAGACATCTACCGTACCATCATATCGGTACATTGCATGTATGGAGCAGGCTCAAGAGCTGAACCCGTTCCATACAGATCAAAAAGTCACATTCACAGTGTAACGGGGTATGCAACAGAGCAGTAAGGGACGCCAGGCTGAGGAACAATCCAAAGGGCTTTATTGGAACCACAAAGATAAAGCACCAAACATAAATCCTTAAAGTCTGTGATGAGTCCACAACAAAGCAACAGATCCGGAGGCGCCTCCCGGTATTCCGACACCAGGGAAAATATGGCAATGGACCTTATTAATAATAATAATAATAATAATAATCTTTATTTATATATCGCCAACATATTCCGCAGCGTTTTACAATTATATGAGGGAGGGTCAGGAGAGTGTCAGTGAAGTGAAGGAGAGTGAAGTGGAGGAAAGAGGGAGCGGTGGCTCCCGAGAGTAGCTGTCTAGGTTGCAGGCGGTGTCTGGGCCTAGAGGAGTCGGACCCCCGGTCGCAGGGGATTGAGGCGAGTTGCCTAGGACCTGTCAAGAGCCTGGTCCTATCTCCGGTCCGGGACTGAAGGCACGGCGAGGTACACAGACCCAAGGTCGGGGAGAAGCTTAAGGCAACCTGGCAATTAACCTGCGGAGAGCGGCGCCTTTATGGAGTGTTCACACTATCTCCATAATCGGGGTACTAGAGCAATGAGGGGGATTGGGCCTTCCACATACGCAGCCCACAAGATCCCAAGCGTGAGCCCTGAGAGCAGTCTCCCACACTTAGCCACAGTGGGGAGCGGGGCCCGGCAAGTTCCAAACTACCGGGCCACTTCAGTAAATCTCAACTTTGTGCCAGGAGGCAGGTCACAGATCACTAGGCCGCACTGCAGGGGACGGGACCCAGACGAGCTCCCCGAGAGAGGCAGCGGCACCTAGAGACTTGGTTTACCCCATTGTCAGAGTCTGTTTATTGGCTGCATGAGTACATGAGTGATCTCCCCGTCACGGCACCCAGTAGCCCCATCCAGAGCCCTGGGGCCTACCCCTACCCGTGGAGGGTATTAACACCTTGCTGCCCCAATCCATCACCCCGGGTACTCCCAACAACTGCAGCGGCAGTACTCCCAATTACCGCACACCACGGGTGGCGTCACGAACTATCATTCCCCTGTAAATATCCCCTTTCACTTTAGAGTGTGGCCCAGAGCCCCCGGGTCCGGAGACCCTTGAGCCACGAACAGACATTGCCCATGGATCCGAGTGGTTCAATCCGCTGCTGGGGCGGCACACAGGCACTAGGATTTAGCCTCAGCTATAGATCCGAGTCCTTCTCCAGCCGAGATCCAACTAACTGACTAACAAGGGTCTCATTGTTCTCCTCTCCTGGGATCAGCCTCTTAGGTGGGCAGAAGGGCCCACCTCCCCTGGACATTTGATACATGAAAGGATTCTAGACATCCTGGCTCTGTTCTGTTTACCAAGTTGTGGATTGGAGGAGTCCCATGCTGAGAAAAACAAACAATCTCCCACCAGAAGCAGTACATACAGGACAGTCAAGGAGGGACAGACTATTACACCATGAGCACAGGCGGGGGAGGGACACGCTGTTACACACATAGACACCAAAATGGAGACGATGAAGCTCAAAAATGAAAATCAAACCCTAATGCAACTCTATCAACCGATAAAATATAGAAATTATGAATAAAAGGAAAAAATCGAAAATGATGAGGAGCGCACGGGGATTTTGTTACTCAGAAGCCTGTGTAAACCATCATTTTAGTTCAAAAAGCAAAAAAGAAGACTTTGGTCCTGTTCTATCAATATGAAAAATTCACACTAATTAACTTTAAAAGCCAAGATGTAGATTTCTGTAATAAAAACGTTGGCTTTTGATCAGAAATATAATGAAACGTCTGATGCGATTACGTCCTGTCCACATTAAAGAGCTCTGATGTATCTCAGACATCAAATAAGAGGTCGGTCAAAAATCACAACCCCAACGTCGCTAATCTTACAAAGTGAGAAGAATCAGATCGGGGCATGAGAACCTCATTTATTATAATGTCAGCAAAATAAAAAGAATTAAACATCAAGGATTTATGATCATAAAAGGAACATAAAATAGATATTTTACTGCTTGTTTCCATTTACAAGTCCCAAAAGGGGCAGGTGGCAAAATTTATGGAGGATTTTATGAAGGTTGAGAATAATAGCGGTGGAACTAATAAAGTAGCAATTATAATAAGTCTGCGTTAACACCGACCTCATGGATTCCATAAAAATAATTACTATTTCTACCACACCCCCATTGCAGCCCCTTTTACAGTGACAGGGTGCATCCAACAAATTCTGCTAGAGAAGTTCCTAGAAACTGCCCCATCAACAGGATCAGCCAAAAAAAACAGATGAAAGCCCATAAACTGTTAGCCGGAGAACGCTTCTGTGAAGAGCCGGCCACAAACTAAAGACTAAGCTGTGTTCTCCGGCCGTCGGTGTGATGAATACCTGTGGCTGTAGAAAGGAGCCAAGCGACTGCATGAATTAAGCATCACTTTCCCCCATAAAGTGTGCCCCCCTCGAGGAGGCAGGAGGTAGTGCCCATGGCGGGTGCCTAGCCTGATTACACTTCATGCCAGCTCTGGTCCCCCGTCCTTGTATATATGTACCCCATCCTGGGCTCCTTCCTTGTAAATATGTCCCTATACTGGTAGATATGTCCTCAATCTGGTATATATGTGCCCATCCTGGTCTCCTTCCTGGTAAATATGTCGCCATCCTCATATATATGTCCTCCATCCTGGGCCCTTTCCTGGTAAATATCTCCCCATCCTCATATATCTGTCTCCCATCTGATATTTACGTCCCCCATTCAGGGCCCCATCTTGGTATATATGTCTCCATCCTGTGCCCATCTTAGTATATATGTCCCCCATCCTGGGCTCCATCTTGGTATATATGTCTTCCATCCTGGGCCCTTTCCTGGTAAATATGTCCCCATCCTGGTATATCTGTCTCCCATCCTGATATTTATGTCCCCCATTCAAGACCCCATCTTGGAATATATGTCCCCATCCTGTGCCCATCTTGGTATATATGTTCCCCATCCTGGGCTTCATCATGGCATATATGTCCCCATCCTGTGCCCATCTTCGTATATATGTCCCCCATCCTGGGCTCCATCTTGGTATATATGGCTTCCATCCTGGGACCTTTCCTGGTAAATATGTCCCCATCGTGGTGTATCTGTCTCCAATCCTGATATTTATGTCTCACACTCAAGGCCCCATCTTGGTATATATGTCCTCATCCTGTGCCCATCTTGGTATATATGTTCCCCATCCTGGGCTCCATCTTGGCATATATGTCCCCATCCTGGGCTCCACCTTGGTATATATGTCTTACATCCTGGGCCCTCTCCTGGTAAATATGTCTCCATCGTGGTATATCTATCTCCTATCCTGATATTTATGTCCTCCATTCAAGGCCCCATCTTGGTATATATGTCCCCATCTTATTCCCATCTTGGTATATATGTCCCCCATCCTGGGCTCCTTCCTGATAAATATGTCCCCATCCTCATATATATGTCATCCATCCTGGACCCTTTCCTGTTAAATATGTCCCCATCCTGGTATATCTGTCTCTCATCCTGTTATTTATATCCCCCATTCAAGGCCCCATCTTGGTATATATGTCCCTCACCCTAGTAAATATGTCCCCATCCTCCTATATATGTAGAGACAAACAAATAGAGAACACAGCTCACCGGAGATTGTAAGATGAAATGTTGTGCTCAAATAACTTGGTCCGGCTCCCAGGTGAACAAGAGAAAGGATTAGAGCAATTAGTCCAGCATCCGCAATAGATTAATAAACTACTTTAATGAAAAAATTAATATAAAACATCATGCAATGTCAAGGGATGGCTAGCAGCGACATGTTTCAAGCAACAGTGTTCTCTTAATCATGACAAAATATGCATTTGTGTCATGATTAAAAGCACACTGTTCTTCATATATATGTTCCCCATTCAGGGTCCCTTTTTGGTATATATTTTCCCCATCCTGGTATATGTGCCCCTATCCTGGGACCTTTCCTGGTAAATATGTCCCCATCCTTGTATATATGTCCCCCATCCTAGGTCCCATGCTGGTATATATGTTCTCCATCCTGGTATATATTTATCTATCCATTACCCATCCTGGTATATATGTCCCCCATCCTAGGCCCCATGCTGGTATATATGTCCTCAATCCTGGTATATATTTTCCTATCTTGGACTCATCCTGGTATATATGTCCCCCATCCTAGAGCCCCTGCTGGTATACAGTGCCTACAAGTAGTATTCAACCCCCTGCAGATTTAGCAGGTTTACACATTCGGAATTAACTTGGCATTGTGACATTTGGACTGTAGATCAGCCTGGAAGTGTGAAATGCACTGCAGCAAAAAAGAATGTTATTTCTTTTTTTTTTTTTTTATTGTGAAAAGTTTATTCAGAGGGTCATTTATTATTCAACCCCTCAAACCACCAGAATTCTGTTTGGTTCCCCTAAAGTATTAAGAAGTATTTCAGGCACAAAGAACAATGAGCTTCACATGTTTGGATTAATTATCTCTTTTTCCAGCCTTTTCTGACTAATTAAGACCCTCCCCAAACTTGTGAACAGCACTCATACATGGTCAACATGGGAAAGACAAAGGAGCATTCCAAGGCCATCAGAGACAAGATCGTGGAGGGTCACAAGGCTGGCAAGGGGTACAAAACCCTTTCCAAGGAGTTGGGCCTACCTGTCTCCACTGTTGGGAGCATCATCCGGAAGTGGAAGGCTTATGGAACTACTGTTAGCCTTCCACGGCCTGGACAGCCTTTGAATGTTTCCACCCGTGCCGAGGCCAGGCTTGTCCGAAGAGTCAAGGCTAACCCAAGGACAACAAGGAAGGAGCTCCGGGAAGATCTCATGGCAGTGGGAACATTGGCTTCAGTCAATACCATAAGTAACGTTCTCCACCGCAATGGTCTCCGTTCCAGACGAGCCCGTAAGGTACATTTACTTTCAAAGCGTCATGTCAAGGCTCGTTTACAGTTTGCTCATGATCACTTGGAGGACTCTGAGACAGACTGGTTCAAGGTTCTCTGGTCTGATGAGACCAAGATCGAGATCTTTGGTGCCAACCACACACGTGACGTTTGGAGACTGGATGGCACTGCATACGACCCAAAGAATACCGTCCCTAAAGTCAAGCATGGTGGTGGCAGCATCATGCTGTGGGGCTGTTTCTCAGCCAAGGGGCCTGGCCATCTGGTCCGCATCCATGGGAAGATGGCTAGCACAGCCTACCTGGAGATTTTGGCCAAGAACCTCCTCTCCTCCATCAAGGATCTTAAGATGGGTCGTCATTTCATCTTCCAACAAGACAACGACCCAAAGCACACAGCCAAGAAAACCAAGGCCTGGTTCAAGAGGGAAAAAAATCAAGGTGTTGCAGTGGCCTAGTCAGTCTCCTGACCTTAACCCAATTGAAAACTTGTGGAAGGAGCTCAATATTAAAGTCCACATGAGACACCCAAAGAACCTAGATAACTTGGAGAAGATCTGCATGGAGGAGTGGGCCAAGATAACTCCAGAGACCTGTGCCGGCCTGATCAGGTCTTATAAAAGACGATTATTAGCTGTAATTGCAAGCAAGGGTTATTCCACAAAATATTAAGCCTAGGGGTTGAATAATAATTGACCCACACTTTTATGTTGAAAATTTATTCAAATTTAATTGAGCAACATAACTTGTTGGTTTGTAAGATTTATGCATCTGTTAACAAATCCTGCTCTTGTTTGAAGTTTGCAGGCTCTAACTTATTTGCATCTTATCACACCTGCTAAATCTGCAGGGGGTTGAATACTACTTGTAGGCACTGTATATGTTCTCCATCCTGGTATATATTTCGCTATCCATTACCCATCCTGGTATGTATGTCCCCCATCCTAGGCCCCATGCTGGTATATATGTCCTTGATCCTGGTATATATTTTCCTATCTTGGACCCATCCTGGTATATATGTCCCCCATCCTAGAGCCCCTGCTGGCATATATGTCCTCAATCCTGGTATATATTTTCCTATCTTGGACCCATCCTGGTAAATATGTCCCCAATTC
Source organism: Anomaloglossus baeobatrachus (assembly GCF_048569485.1). Lineage (NCBI taxonomy): Eukaryota > Metazoa > Chordata > Amphibia > Anura > Aromobatidae > Anomaloglossus > Anomaloglossus baeobatrachus. The sequence goes on from NC_134363.1 coordinate 40,685,029, forward strand.
TGGACCCATCCTGGTATATATATGCTTATGCTGGACCCCTTCCTGTAATATATGTTCCTCGTTCTGCTTCTAAAGTGTAAAAACCAAACAAAACAAAAATTCTACTCACCTTCCTCCGCTCCCACATCACGCGGCTTCCATTTCTGTAGCCAGCACAGTGGCCGGTAGTTGATGTCTGCAATGGCGATGCATGACGTCACTGCGATGCAACACAAATACTTTGCGTGCTGATGTCAGCTGCCGGACTCTGGTTAGCCAGCAGTGTGTATTGCAGTGCAAGGACCCAGTGGGTCTCTGTTCCGCAATACAATTCAGCTGGATGTGTGTCCTCGGGCACGCATCCAGCTGAGATAGAGTGGTCGGCAGGCCTCTCCACCCCCAGGAATGGTAACAGTCACGTCCTTTTGCATCCGTGATCGTTATGCCCCTACCCAGAGAAGAATCTCTGCTCATGCCTCCTTGTTTGTAGGGGAAAGTAGCATCTAAACTTTACATGCCAATATCTCCACTAAAAATATGTTTAATTTAGCTTTTCAGCCATTTTATCATGAAATAACCAGTTTAGCACATAAAAAATAGTGAAAAGTCATCTGCACTTTCACTTTTTTTTGTATAAAACCAATCTGCATAAATACATTTTAGAATAAAAATCCCCCTAGAGGCAAGTAACAGTAACAATAGACTCTAGATACATTAGGGGCTGTATATAGTATATGTGTTCCATACATTCCGCGTTCTATTTCTTGTATTTCAAAGCTAAAATTGACATGATGAGAAATTATATTGTTTCGTAACAAGTGCAAGTGAAATTATCAAATCTTTCAATTGGAATTATTGTAACTGCAGATCATTTATGGGAAAAAGATATACCCGTAATTTCATGGACAAATAGGGTTCTCATTGTCCCGCTCGCCTTATTATAGGGAAATTGTCGAGTCTTCGTGTAATTCTAAAGAAGCCAATTCAATCAGCCTTCAATAAAGGGAATAAATCTGCATCTATTCACTGCTGAGCTTTGCTGATATAAATCTCATATACATTTTTTAATGCTCTCCGATAGACGGGGAGCGGCGAGATTTGGTTTATGACTCAGTGCTGACAGATGCAATATACTGAGAACATCTAGGTTTATCGTTGCTGCGCCATCGCCATATTTTTTACATTTTACAAATACCATATAACATTACTTTCCTGAATCCTTACTAGTGTAACTGAAATAAAACATGTAGACGTTGAAAAAGCGTAAACTTTGCCTGAAAATGCATTTGTGGAGTGTGACACGTTGGTGTGAGGCTCACAACAATAATATACCAACCACCAGTAAAGGCCGCTTTACACGCTGCGATATCGGTACCGATATCGCTAGCGTGTGTTCCCGCCCCCATCGGTTGTGTGACACGGGCAAATCGCTGCCCCTGTCGCACAGCATCGGCCGGACCCGTCACACATACTTACCTTCCCTGCGACGTCGCTCTGACCGGCAAACCGCCACCTTTCTAAGTGGGCGGTCCGTGTGACGTCACAGCAACGTCACTGAGCGGCCGCCCAATAGAAGCGGAGGGGCGGAGATGAGCGGGACGTAACATCCCGCCCACCTCCTTCCTTCCACATTGGGGCCGGCGGCAGGTAAGGAGAGGTTCGTTCCTGCGGCGTCACACGGAGCGATGTGTGCTGCCGCAGGAGCGACGAACTACTTCGTACCAGCAGCTCCAACGATATTCGAGAATGGACCCCCATGTCACCGATGAGCGATTTTGCACGTTTTTGCGACGATGCAAAATCGCTCATAGGTGTCACACGCAACGGCATCGCTAATGCGGCTGGATTTGCGTCACAAATTCCGTGACCCCAACGACTTCGTATTAGCGATGTCGTAGCGTGTAAAGCCCGCTTAAGTCTTGAAAAATCCACCTCTCCAGGCTGGTATAGTCAAGCTATAGCTGGCATTATAAGAACAGTCCAGCCAACATATATAGGAGGAGAATGCATATGACTGTCTTTCTCATATCCTGTGACGAAAAGAGATTAACAGCAGTCCAGCAGAGATTAAAGCGGGCTTTACACGCTACGATATCGTTAATGATTTATCATCGGGGTCACGTTGTTTGTGAAGCACATCTGGCACCGTTAACGATATCGCAGTGTGTGACACTTATGTGCGACCTAAAACGATCGTAAAAGCTGCCAACATCGTTTGCCGTGGAGAGGTCGTCCTAAATCAAAAAATCATTCTCTTCTAATTAGCGATGTTGTTCCTCGTTCCTGCGGCAGCACAAATCGCTGTGTGTGACACCGCAGGAGCGAGGAACATCTCCTTACCTGCCTCCACCGGCAATGAGGAAGGAAGGAGGTGGGCGGCATGTTCCGGCCGCTCATCTCTGCCCCTCCTCTGCTATTGGACGGCTGCCGTGTGACGTCGCTGTGACGCCGCACGACCCGCCCCCCTTAGAAAGGAGGCGGATCGCCGGCCAGAACAACGTCGCAGGGAAGGTAAGTCCGTGTGACGGGTGTTAGCGATGTTGTGTGCCACGGGCAGCGATTTGCCCGTGTCACATAACCGACGGGGGTGGGTAGGCTCGCTAGCGATATCGGTACCGATATCGCAGCGTGTAAAGTAACTTTAACTCTTGCTAGCCTGCCTATGAACTACAGGTCTGTGAGTCGACACCTGAGTCACACTGCATTGTGCACAGACACCAGACAAGTAAGGAGTGTAAGAATCTGAAGTTTCCCTAATATTGATGCCAGCATGCCTGTAAAAACCTCCTTGTGGCAGCTTCTCACTCTTCCTTCCCCCGTTATTCTTCATAGACTTCAAAAGGCAGCTGCAATTTGATCCTCCAGTTAATCCATCATGTTTATTAATTTATTTAATTTTTTTTATTTTATTTACATTATTTATTATGGTTTTGTCACAAGCAGTGTCATGGCGGCATCAGACGCTGTTCGCACTACAGATTCTGACACTCCACACTATGGTTTCTCTGGTATTTCTGACTTGCACAGTCAGCTCGGGTGTTAACCAGCTGTGTGCTTATTAATGGTCAGGCTAGCAAAATGTAATCTCTGCTAGCCTGCTGGTTACCTCTAGCATCACATGTTGTGAGAAACCTATCACAGTTTCTCCCCGCCTTTTTAAGATGGTGGAATCTGTCTTCCCATGCCGACTACAGCATCTGCTAAACCGGTCTGTGCGCTGTGTGTCCCTATTTACTGGTGTTTAAACTGCTTTCTACTTGGGGTGTTCTGGAATTCTCTTATCATCCCTTCTCCTATTTTCCTCCTTCTCACTTGTTGTGTAATACCTCTGTGTCAGCATGCTGTGTGAATGAGGTTTGGTTTCCCCTGTTTGTCTATTTTCTTGGGCTTAACCACTCCTGTCTTGGCCCTTTCCTGGGGAGGGGGAGAGGGGATATTAGATCAGGACTGGCTAGGAAGGCAGCCCAGATGTCCTCGACACTATGTGGCGTAGTGTGATGCTAGACACTAGGTGGCACTAGATATTACTTGCGTGCAGTGTGAACGAAGAGGTAGTCAAACAAGCCGGGATCAGGAACTAGGAGGACACGACAGGATAAAGGGAGCAGGGAGAGACGACATCAAGATACAGGCCGAGGGTCAGGATACCTGGACAGTACGTATAGGAGTAAAAGTGGTCAGGAGAAGGTCCGAGGTCAGAAGCCAGGAGGACACGACAGGACAGAAGTAGCAACAAGAGACGAGATCAAGATACAGGCTGAGGGTCAGGATACCAGGAGAGTATGTATGGGATACAGGGAGCAGGAGGAGACACGGTCAGGAGAAGGTCCGAAGTCAGGAGCCAGGAGGTAACAACAAAGTCAGGAGGCCGGGCAGAGCAGAGTCAACTACAGTCCAGGGTCGAGAAGCCAAGATCAGGTAACTGTACACAAACGGGAGCCAAGAGCACTTACTACGGAACCAGGAAATACGACTGGCGACATTCCGGGCGAGCATGCTCCCTAATGAAGCAGGGCATCTTAGAAAGCCTCTCCCAGCATCACTGTAGGATCCAGTGCTGAGAAACAACCCATCCACAGGATCTCAAGACAAATAGCAGAGCATGTAAACCTGCAAAACGGTCTGGAACAGGCAAGTACCGGCTCTGCAGGAGAGCCTTGCAGAACATATTGCACAAGATGCTCTGCACATCGGAAATGTGAAAGGTATCTCTGGGAACAGGGATAATTAGAGCCCCCCTAGCCTCAGGGATAGTCAAGGAGGCCCTGATCCCCTGCTCTCACCAATACAGTTTTGACCAAAACTGTCTTTAAAGCAAGGAGTTCAGAAGATGTGGAAAGAAGTGGCTCATAAGTGGAGAAAGTAACATATTTTTCTACTAAGATACATTAAAAAGTTTCTTATTTCCTCTTGTAGTATTGATTTATGTAAAGTTTTTTTAAGCAATTGTGACCATTTATTGGTGAGTCCATGATAATGTGTTGGGTATATCAGCCATGTGCTGAAAAATACGCAAAACAAAGTACAGAGCTAATAAAACCTCCATCCATCAAATGTTTACGAGCATCCCACAATAATACAGGATTACCATGCGTGTAATGAAGCTCCTATTAAATCAATGGGAATATAGACGCCTGTTTTACAACGGATAGTTTAGTCCTAATACATCCGTTAATCTTCGGTTATACTTAGAACTCTTCTTTTCTTGGCAGAAATCCAGACCTGGCTTATATGAGATAGGAAAATACTAGTTTGATATTCAATACATAATCTAAATATTCATAGAAATGTCTATAAATTACAGGTATAAATAATTACGGGGATTGCTGCAAAGCCGCGCACAAGAATGAGGATAAAACATAACCAGAAAGATTGATACAATTAGCAGGAAAAGTGGAGAAATATATTGAACACGTCACCAATTTTCTAAATAAATATATTTCTAAAGGTGCTATTGACATGAATTTCTCACCAGATGTCAGTGACAACCCATTCAATCTACACAGGCAAAGAAATCTAACCATAGATGTCAATAAATTAAGTGATGTGTAATAATGAGAAATGATACAAGGAAAAAGTATTGAACACATGAAGAAAGGGAGGTGCAAAAGCCATGGAAAATCATGACACTCGCTGAAATCTATCACTAATTAGAAAAGAATCCTGCCAATTAATGAAAAATAATATCAGGTGGTTCAACTGATGGCCTATAAAAAGATGTCTCATTACTAAGAAGTCACACAAGAAACAACTCATGGTGGGTAAAACTAGTGAGCTGTTTCAAAATCTTCACAACCTTATTGTTCTTGGTTACAGAAGAAGTTCTAAACTACTGAAGGGTTTTTTTGGATTTAAACTCGCTAAGTATTATGGCGGCATCTGACACTGTTCGCACTGAAGAGTCTAACACTCCTCACTATGCCTTCTTTGGTGCTTCTGAGTTAGACAAGCTCGGGCATCGACCAGCTGTTTTCTCAATAGTGATCGGGCTTGCAGGAGTTAACTTCTGCTAGCCTGCTGCTTACCTAATAGATCACATGTTGAAAACCTATCACAATTAATCTATGCCTTTTTGAGATGGAGGAGCCTGTCTTCCCATGAGGACTAAAGGTTTAGCTATACCAGTCCGTGTGTTTGTTGTGTTCCAGTACTGCTGGTGATTGCATTGCTTTGTGCATTGAGTTGTTGTGGAGTTGTGCTCTCACCATCTCGTTGTTTCATCCCTGCTCTTATTTTCCTCCTTATCACTTTTTGAATAATACCTCTGTGTGAGTGTGCTGTGTGATTATCTATGGGTTCAAACACTCCTGTCCCAGCCCTTCCCTGGGATGAGGGAGAGGGGGTATTAGATTAGGGCTGTTCAGGAGCAGGGCAAGGAAGGCGATCCAGACATTGTCACTATTAGATGCATAACTGGGATCAGGGACAGCTAGGGCCCCCAATGTCTTAGGGACAATTTAGAAGCCCCGGTCCTCGGTTATTCCATCACACCCTGTCATAGTTCCAGTTAGCGTGTTGGGGCCATAATCCAGAAGTGAAAAAAACATGAATTAAGGATAAACTGGCCACAACCAGGTGCTCCCCACAAGATTTCAGAGGAGTGAAAATACGTATCAGAAGAGTTGTCCAAGAGCCAAGAACCACCTGTGGAGAGCTACAGAAAGACCTGGAATCAGCAGGTAGAATTGTTACAAAGAAAACAATAAGTAATGCAGTCCTCCATGGCCTGTATGCACGCTCCTGTATGCACTCTCACCACGCAAGACTCCATTGCTGAACAAAAAGCAGGTTCAAGAGTGTTTAAAGTTTGCTCAACAACATTTAGACAAGTCTGAAATACTGGAAGAATACAGTCTGGTCAGATGAGGCCAAAATGTAACTCTTTGGAGGTCATAATACACCATGTTTGGAGACCAAAAGGCAAATCATGCCCAAAAACATCAACAACAGTGAAGTGTGGAGGTGTGAACATCATGGTGTGGGGCTGTTTTTCAGCTGACGGCACTGAAAAACTTCATGAAATTGAAGGAAGGACGAAAGGACAAATGTACCGAGACATTCTTGATAAAAACCTGCTGCCGTCTACCAGGATGATGAAGATAAAACGAGGGAGGACATTTCACCAAGACAATGATCTCAACCACACAGCCAGAGAAAGAAAAGAAAGCTGCCAGAATGGCCGAGCCGATCACCAGAGCTGAATCCAATAGAAAATGTATGGAAGGAACAAAGCTCAGAGTTCATAGAAGTGTGTGTGTGTAAGAATGGACCAAAATCACACCTGAGCAGTGTGTGTGTGCGTGTGTGTGTGTGTGTGTGTGTGTGTGTGTGTGTGTGTGTGTGTGTGTGTGTGTGTGTGTGTGTGTGTCTGTGTGTCTGTGTGAGAATGGGCCAAAGTCACACCTCAGCAATGTAGGACACTACAGAGACGTCTTGAATCTATCATGACCAACAAGGGCTTTTGTGCAAAGTATTAAATTTCAGTAAGCGTGTTCAATACTTTTTCCCTGTGTCATTTCTCATTATTACACATTACTTAATTTATGGATATCTATGGTTTGATTTCTTTTCCTGTGTGGATTGGATGGGTTGTTACTGACATCTGGTGAGAAATTCATGTCAATAGTATCTTTAGAGACATATTTACGTACAAAATTGGTGACGTGTTCAGTACTTTTTTCGCCCGCTGTATTTACAAGAATCCTGGCAGATACAGATAACCTGCGCTGAAACATTGCAACAAACCCCAACACGTTACTTTAGACAACGGGAAAGGCGTTTATTAATCAGCGCATCTACAGGAGGGATTGAGCGCTGATACCTCCTACCGGTGACAATAACCCTCCTGCAGGAGCCGAGCACCGACAATGACAATGGCAGATCTCTCGGACACAACCAGGTTAACTATTTGTGTGCATCATGTTGTGCTGGATGTGGTTGCTGTGACAACAGAGGTCACAGGTTATAGAAGGAGTCAGTATTGCCAGGTAACAAGCCTGACTTTACCATGTTATTCCTTGTATAAGATCCTAACAAGAGCTGAGCTGTCAGAGCACTGCGGCCTCACAGATACGGTGAAGCCTCTGATTTTCATTCAATCCCATTACCCCCAGTGTATAACATCCGGCCCCTCACCCCCAGTGTTTAACATCCAGCCCCTCATCCCCCAGTGTATAACATCCAGCTCCTCACCCCCAGTGTATAACATCCAGCCCCTCACCCCCAGTGTATAACATCCGGCCCCTCACCCCCAGTGTATAACATCCGGCCCCTCACCCCCAGTGTATAACATCCAGCCCCTCACCCCCAGTGTATAACATCCAGCTCCTCACCCCCAGTGTATAACATCCGGCCCCTCACCCCCAGTGTATAACATCCAGCCCCTCACCCCCAGTGTATAACATCCGGCCCCTCACCCCCAGTGTATAACATCCGGCTCCTCACCCCCAGTGTATAACATCCGGCCCCTCACCCCCCAGTGTATAACATCCGGCCCCTCACCCCCAGTGTATAACATCCAGCCCCTCACCCCCCAGTGTATAACATCCAGCCCCTCACCCCCAGTGTATAACATCCGGCCCCTCACCCCCAGTGTATAACATCCAGCCCCTCACCCCCAGTGTATAACATCCGGCCCCTCACCCCCAGTGTATAACATCCGGCCCCTCACCCCCAGTGTATAACATCCAGCCCCTCACACCCAGTGTATAACATCCGGCCCCTCACCCCCAGTGTATAACATCCGGCCCCTCACCCCCAGTGTATAACATCCGGCCCCTCACCCCCCAGTGTATAACATCCAGCCCCTCACCCCCAGTGTATAACATCCAGCCCCTCATCCCCAGTGTATAACATCCAGCCCCTCACCCCCAGTGTATAACATCCGGCCCCTCACCCCCCAGTGTATAACATCTGGCCCCTCACCTCCAGTGTATAACATCCAGCCCCTCACCCCCAGTGTATAACATCCGGCCCCTCATCCCCCAGTGTATAACATCCAGCCCCTCACCCCCAGTGTATAACATCCGGCCCCTCACCCCCAGTGTATAACATCCAGCCCCTCACCCCCAGTGTATAACATCCAGCCCCTCACCCCCCAGTGTATAACATCCAGCCCCTCATCCCCAGTGTATAACATCCAGCCCCTCACCCCCAGTGTATAACATCCGGCCCCCTCACCCACAGTGTATAACATCCGGCTCCTCATCCCCCAGTGTATAACATCCAGCCCCTCACCCCCCAGTGTATAACATCCGGCCCCTCATCCCCCAGTGTATAACATCCAGCCCCTCACCCCCAGTGTATAACATCCGGCCCCTTATCCCCCAGTGTATAACATCCGGCCCCTCACCCCCAGTGTATAACATCCAGCCCCTCACCCCCAGTGTATAACATCCAGCCCCTCACCCCCCAGTGTATAACATCCAGCCCCTCATCCCCAGTGTATAACATCCAGCCCCTCACCCCCAGTGTATAACATCCGGCCCCCTCACCCACAGTGTATAACATCCGGCTCCTCATCCCCCAGTGTATAACATCCAGCCCCTCACCCCCCAGTGTATAACATCCGGCCCCTCATCCCCCAGTGTATAACATCCAGCCCCTCACCCCCAGTGTATAACATCCGGCCCCTTATCCCCCAGTGTATAACATCCGGCCCCTCACCCCCAGTGTATAACATCCAGCCCCTCACCCCCCAGTGTATAACATCCAGCCCCTCACCCCCAGTGTATAACATCCAGCCCCTCACCCCCAGTGTATAACATCCGGCCCCCTCACCCACAGTGTATAACATCCGGCCCCTCACCCCCAGTGTATAACATCCGGCCCCTCACCCCCAGTGTATAACATCCGGCTCCTCATCCCCCAGTGTATAACATCCAGCCCCTCACCCCCCAGTGTATAACATCCGGCTCCTCATCCCCCAGTGTATAACATCCAGCCCCTCACCCCCCAGTGTATAACATCCAGCCCCTCACCCCCAGTGTATAACATCCAGCCCCTCACCCCCAGTGTATAACATCCGGCCCCCTCACCCCCAGTGTATAACATCCGGCTCCTCATCCCCCAGTGTATAACATCCAGCCCCTCACCCCCCAGTGTATAACATCCAGCCCCTCACCCCCAGTGTATAACATCCGGCCCCTCACCCCCAGTGTATAACATCCAGCCCCTCACCCCCGGTGTATAACATCCGGCCCCTCACCCCCAGTGTATAACATCCAGCCCCTCACCCCCAGGGTATAACATCCGGCCCCTCACCCCCAGTGTATAACATCCGGCCCCTCACCCCAGTGTATAACATCCGGCCCCTCACCCCAGTGTATAACATCCGGCCCCTCACCCCCAGTGTATAACATCCGGCCCCTCACCCCCAGTGTATAACATCCAGCCCCTCACCCCCCAGTGTATTGTGACGCCCTGGGCAAGCCAGGGGTCACAGGTCATCACACGACCACACCCTACATCCCAGTTAGGCTACTAAAATCCTTGTTGCCTTCCTCCAGGGGCTGATGTTCACACCAGGGGGTGGGCCAGGCGGTTGGCTCCGCCCACCGAGGAGTACACAGCCCTGCAGGCAGGAGGAACCAGGCAGATAGAGTTTGGAGGAGGAAGTGAAGGAGTGGAGTGTGAGATTAGCTCAGGGGGAGCTTGAGTGAGGAGCTAAGTGAACAGAGTCAGCTCAGGGAAGAGCTTGAGTCTAGTTAGGGGAGTGAAGGAGTAAACAACAGAGTCTAAGTGAAAGTGAAGTAGTAGTGGAGTAAAGGAGAAAAGGAGTAAAAGTGAGAGCAGAAAGGCCTGAAGTTGGTCCGGCTAAGTGCAGGACAGTGTCAGCAAGGTCAGCAACAGCGGTGATCGTCTGGAGGGGGACTGCTCGGAGGTTGCTGGAAGGACCGCGGACGGGTAGTGGCCCGGCGGTCTGGAGCAGTATACGAAGGACAGTCGGCACCAGGGCAGGGGCCTCTCGGATCCCGGTAAGGCTAGGAGTCGCCATAATTTGCCAAATCCGTCAGTGAAGGGGATGTCTGTCTCCAAACAACCAAGTCCCGACTGAAGACAAAAGTCCAACCATTAAGGGGGAACACCGCCACCGCCAGGGCACCAGTTCCTCGGGGCCAGCGTCTGCGGGCAAAATAGGGCTCCTCCGGCCCATATCCAAGCCGGGGAGCGGGTTACCGGTGGGAACCCATCGCTACCAACACAGAAACATTGGGTGCAGGTCAAAGGGACATCACCGTTACCTACTGGGAGAGCAAGTGCAGCCGTCCGTGGGAACCGTCTTTCCAGCCGTGTGTTTTACCGAGAATTGTGTCACCGTCTCAGGCTGAGTGAGTACCACAGTGCCGGAAGGCACAGCGCTGCCCCCGCGTCCCTGCGCCCACCAAGCCCTGCACCTTCCACACCATCACTGGGCCCCGGGATCACCAACCACTACCCACGGAGGGGCAACACAACAACTGGCTGCTCCACATCACCACTCCCGGGATCCCCATATTGAGCAGCGGTGGTGCTACAAATCACCACAACCGTGGGTGGCGTCACAGACAATAGACTATATCCCAAAACCCAATCCCCTTTCACTCACGGGCGAGGAGCGCCGCTCGAGAACCCCCGGGATCCGGCCCACCGCTCGAGCCACCACTGAGCAGCAGCAGCCGGACCCGAGCAGAGGGGTGAGCGAGGTGCCAGCACCCTCCTCCCCGCCCGCGACAGTATAACATCCAGCCCCTCACCTCCAGTGTATAACATCCGGCCCCTCACCCCCCAGTGTATAACATCCGGCCCCTCACCCCCAGTGTATAACATCCAGCCCCTCACCCCCAGTGTATAACATCCGGCCCCTCACCCCCAGTGTATAACATCCGGCCCCTCACCCCCAGTGTATAACATCCAGCCCCTCACCCCCAGTGTATAACAACCGGCCCCTCACCCCCAGTGTATAACAACCGGCCCCTCACCCCCAGTGTATAACATTCGGCCCCTCACCCCCAGTGTATAACATGCGGCCCCTCACCCCCAGTGTATAACATCCAGCCCCTCACCCCCAAGTGTATAACATCCGGCCCCTCACCCCCAGTGTATAACATCCAGCCCCTCACCCCCAGTGTATAACATCCAGCCCCTCACCCCCAAGTGTATAACATCCGGCCCCTCACCCCCAGTGTATAACATCCAGCCCCTCACCCCCAGTGTATAACATCCGGCCCCTCACCCCCAGTGTATAACATCCGGCCCCTCACCCCCCAGTGTATAACATCCAGCCCCTCACCCCCAGTGTATAACATCCGGCCCCTCACCCCCAGTGTATAACATCCGGCCCCTCACCCCCAGTGTATAACATCCAGCCCCTCACCCCCAAGTGTATAACATCCGGCCCCTCACCCCCAGTGTATAACATCCAGCCCCTCACCCCCAGTGTATAACATCCGGCCCCTCACCCCCAGTGTATAACATCCGGCTCCTCACCCCCAGTGTATAACATCCGGCCCCTCACCCCCCAGTGTATAACATCCGGCCCCTCACCCCCAGTGTATAACATCCGGCCCCTCACCCCCAGTGTATAACATCCGGCCCCTCACCCCCAGTGTATAACATCCAGCCCCTCACCCCCCAGTGTATAACATCCAGCCCCTCATCTCCAGTGTATAACATCCGGCCCCTCAGCCCCTCACGAGCCATACATGACCAAGCACAATGCCGAGCCATACATCACCAAGCACAATGCTGAGCTGTACATGACTAAGCACAATGCCGAGCCGTACATCACCACACACAATGCCAAGCCGTTCATCACCAAGCACAATGCCGAGCCGTACATCACCAAGCACAATGCTGAGCTGTATATCGCCTACCGCTATGCTGAGCCGTACATCATCAAGCACAATGCCGAGCCATACATCACAAAGCACAATGCCAAGCCATACATCACAAAGCACAATGCCGAGCCATACATCACAAAGCACAATGCCGAGCCATACATCACAAAGCACAATGCTGAGCTGTACATCACCAAGCACAATGCCGAGCCATACATCACCAAGCACAATGCCGAGCCGTACATCACGAAGCACTATGCTGAGCCGTACATCACCAAGTACAATGCAGAGCCGTACATCACCAAGCACAATGCCGAGCCGTACATCACCAAGCTCAATGCTGAGCCGTACATCACCAAGTACAATGCAGAGCCGTACATCACCAAGCACAATGCCGAGCCGTACATCACCAAGCTCAATGCTGAGCCATATATCACCAAGCACAATGCCGAGCCGTACATCACCAAGCTCAATGCTGAGCCGTACATCACCAAGTACAATGCAGAGCCGTACATCACCAAGCACAATGCTGAGCCGTACATCACCAAGTACAATGCAGAGCCGTACATCACCAAGCACAATGCCGAGCCGTACATCACCAAGCACAATGCCGAGCCGTACATCACCAAGCTCAATGCTGAGCCGTACATCACCAAACTCAATCCCGAGCTGTATACCATCAACCACAATGCCAAGATGGAGTGGTGTAGAACCGCAACCACTGGACTCTGGAGGATACGTGTTCTGTGCAGAGATGGTCCGCACTGCTCTATCTGCCCCTGATGGAGGAGTCTGGGTTTGGTGAATGGAGAACATCACCCCCTGACTGCACTGTACCCGCTGTACAGTTTGATGGATTAGGATAATGCTCTGGGCTCGTTGTTATCAGGGGTCAGCCTTGGACCATTAATTCCGGTGAAGGGAAATCTTAATGCTTCAGAACAAGACGTGGACAATTGTAGCTTCCAGCATTGTGGGAACAGTTTGGAGAAGACCAATTTCTGTTGCCCATGACAGAGGGGCATTCGGTGGAAGAACATGACCAGCCTCAGCCCCATCCAACAACTACACTGGAGACTGTGAACCCGGCCTCTCCTACATTGTTAGTGTCACCTCACAAACGCTCTTGTGGATGAAGGGGAAAAAATCCCCACAGACACCTCCGAAATCTTGTAGAAAACCTTCCTATAAGAGCAGGAGCTGTTCTATCTGCAGAGGGGCCCACTCCATATTAATGTCTACGTATGTAGAATGTGAGGTCAGAAAGGCTCTTGTGGGTGGAACGTAGAGGTGTCCCAATGTCTATCCATCTATCTCTCTATCTAATGATCTACAGTGCCTTGCAAAAGTATTCGCCCCCTTGAATTTTTCAACCTTTTCCCACATTTCAGGCTTCAAACAAAGATAAAAATGTTAATGTTCTGGTGAAGAATCAACAACAAGTGGACACAATTGTGAAGTTAAACGATATTTATTGCTTATTTAAATGTTTTTAAAAAATAAATAACTGAAAATTGGGGCGTGCAATATTACTCATCCCCTGTAAGTTAATACTTTGTAGCGCCACCTTTTGCTGTGATTACAGCTGCAGTCTCTTGGGGGATGTGTCTATCAGTTTTGCACATGGAGAGACTGAAATTCTCGCCCATTCTTCCTTTGGAAACAGCTGGAGCTGAGTGAGGTTGGATGGAGGCGTTTGTGAACAGCGGTTTTCAGCTCTTTCCACAGATTCTCGATTGGGTTCAGGTCTGGACTGTGACTTGGCCATTCTAACACCTGGATACGTTTATTTGTGAACCATTCCATTGTAGATGTTGCTTTATGTTTGGGATCATTGTCTTGTTGGAAGACAAATCTCCGTCCCAGTCTCAGGTCTTTTGCAGATCCAACAGGTTTTCTTCAAGAATGGTCCTGTATTTGGCTCCATCCATCTTCCCATCAATTTTACCCATCTTCCCTATCCCTGCTGAAGAAAAGCAGGCCCAAACCATGATACTGCCACCACCATGTTTGACAGTGGGGATGGTGTGTTCAGGGTGATGAGCTGTGTTGCTTTTACACCAAACATATCGTTTGGCATTGTGCCCAAAAATTTCGATTATGGTTTCATCTGAGCAGAGCACCTTCTTCCACATGTTTGGTGTCTCCCAGGTGGCTTGTGGCAAACTTTAAATGACACTTTTTATGGATATCTTTGAGAAATGGCTTTCTCCTTGCCACGCTTCCATAAAGGCCAGATTTGTGCAGTGTACGACTGATTGTTGTCCTATGGACAGACTCTCCAACCTCAGCTGTAGATCTCTGCAGATCATCCAGAGTGATCATGGGCCTCTTGGTTGCATCTCTGATCAGACTTCTCCTTGTTTAAGGGACGGCTGGGTCTTGGTAGATTTGCAGTGGTATGATACTCCTTCGATTTCAATACGATCGCTTGCACAGTGCTTCTTGGAATGTTTAAAGTTGTGGGAATCTTTTTGTAACCAAATCCGGCTTTAAACTTCTCCACAACAGTATCACGGACCTGCCTGTTGTGTTCCTTGGTCTTCATGATGCTCTCTGTGCTTTAAACAGAACACTGGGACTATCACAGAGCAGGGGCATTTATATGGAGACTTGTTACACACAGGGGCTTATATTTATCATCATCAGTCATTTAGGACAACATTGGATCATTCAGAGATCCTCAATGAACTTCTGGAGTCAGTTTGCTGCACTGAAATTAAAGGGGATGAATAATATTGCACGCCCAATTTTCAGTTGTTTATTTTTTAAAAAAGTTTAGAATAAGCAATAAATATCGTTCATCTTCACAATTGTGTCACTTGTTGTTGATTCTTCACCAGAACATTAACATTTTTATCTTTATGTTTGAAGCCTGAAATGTGGGAAAAGGTTGAAAAATTCAAGGGGGCCGAATACTTTCACAAGGCACTGTATCTATCATATTCTTACATCATCTATTTTCCATGCATTACTAGAATAAGGAGGCTTCTGTTTCCTTCCTGGCCTCACAGCTCCATTTCTTGCTTTATACACGGGTCTATGCTTTCGGTAGAGAAGAATAATGTTTATTCTTAGAGAAGAAGCCGCACGGACAGATGACAGATTAGGTTTGCTCCCCAAAGGGCAAAGATCCTAATTTAGATTAGTTTCATCTTGTTTATTTCCTTTTAAATGTATCTTGTTTATCTTTCCGCTCAATGCTGAAACCTTACGAGAGGCCATCGGTGGCTGATTTGCAGGGATCCGACTGTGGACCTTCCTTCCCAATGAGCAGAATTAATGAGTCAGACCTGCAGTACCGGACACAAACACATCTGTCTGTACGGCGCACTTCCGAGGAGACACAATTAAAGCCTCGAAGACACTGCAATAAATTGTTAAACTGCAGTGTCTATGAAGAGTGAAATACGTTCCATGAAGAGAACACCAAGTGGTTCACAGCAAAACTCCTATTAGGCAGCATCAAACAAATATCTTAAAAGAGGTAGCATTACCTTACAGTGCAAAATGCTAAATAAGGGATCAAGGCAGTGTGTTCCTCCACCCCAACGCACGTTTTGCACCAGCTTCTTTAGGGGTTTCGTCAGGGTAGGGGATTGTTCCCCTAATAAATGACTAGTGGACCAATGCTTTTATGACATGTAGTCACAGCGTGCAATATGCTGTCTAAGGGATCCAGGTGGCATATTCTTCTACCCCAACACGTGTTTCGCACCAGCTTCTGCAAGGGGCATTTCTGGGTGAGGGATCATTACCCTAATAAGTGACTTGTGGGTCAATGTGTTGATGACACATAGACACTGTGCACAATATGCTTTCTAAGGGATCCAGGTAGTGTGTTCCTCCACCCTTGACATGCGTTTCATATCAGCTTCTTCTGGGGGCATGTCAGGGTGGGTGATCGTTGACCTAATAAATGACTCAAGATCCAATGTTCTGATGAAACATAATTACATTGTGCAATATGCTGTCTAAAAGATCCAGGCGGTGTGTTCCTAAACCCCAACATGTGTTTCACATTGACTTCTTCTGGGGCGTGTCGGGGTGTGGGATCATTGGCCTAATAAATTACTTGTAGGCCAATGTTCTCAAGAT
The DNA here is from genome assembly GCF_048569485.1 of Anomaloglossus baeobatrachus. Classification (NCBI taxonomy): domain Eukaryota; kingdom Metazoa; phylum Chordata; class Amphibia; order Anura; family Aromobatidae; genus Anomaloglossus; species Anomaloglossus baeobatrachus. The sequence goes on from NC_134363.1 coordinate 40,701,423, forward strand.
GCATGTTCACTTTGTGTAATATACTGTCTAAGGGATCCAGGCAGCGTGTTCCTCAATCCCAACTTATGTTTCACACCGGTTCCTTCTGGGGTCACATCAGGGTGAGGGATCATTGCCATAATAAAGGATTTGTGAGCCAATGTTCTGATAACATAGTCACAGTGTGCAATATGCTGTCTAAGGGATCAAGTCGGCAGATTCCTCCAATCTGATGTGCGTTTTGCACCGGCTTCTTCTTCTGAGGTCGTATCAGGTGAGGGATTGTTGCCGTAATAAATGACTCATAGGCCAATGTTCTGATGACACGTAGTCACGGTGTGTAACATGCTGTCTAAGGGATCAAGGCGGCGTGTTCCTCCACCCCGACATGCGTTTCACACCAGCTTCTTCTGGTGGCATGTCGGGATGAGGGATCGTTGACGTATAATGACTCGTGGGCCAATGTTCTAATGACACATAATCACAGTGTCTAATATGCTGTCTAATGGATCAAAGCGGCGTGTTTCTCCACCCTGATGTGCATTTCACACCAGCTTCTTCTGGGGGCCTGTCAGAATAAGGGATTGTTGCCCTAATAAATGACCTGTGGGCCAATGTTCTGATGGAATATAGTCACGGTGTGCAATATGCTGTCTATGGGATCCAGGGGGTGTGTTCCTCCACCCCAACGTGTGTTTCACACCGGCTTCTTCTGAGGGCTTGAGAGGGAGGGAGATCATTGTCCAAATAAATGACTTGTGGGCCAATGTTCTAATGACACATAATCATGATGTCTAATATGTTGTTGTCACGTCCCTACCAATCGCCAGACGACGCCATCTTCCCACCATGGATAGTGCTGGTGATGGGAGAGGAGTCGGTGCCCATGGCTCTGCGGTGCACAGGCTCCGCTCATCCACTAGGCTGGGTTTCCCTGGAACCTGCAGTACCACTGGCTGACTGTAGGTGGCGTGTGTCATCCAGCTGAAGTTGCCAACATTCACCTGTAGCCAATGGGAAGACACCACACCCTTCTTATTCCCCCTCCTGTCACATCACCACTGCTCGAGATAGTTCTGTACTCCTGGCTCATGAGCTGTTTGTATGTTGATGCCTGTGCGCTGACCTTTGCTTGTTGTTTGACTACCCTCCTGCCCAGGGCCGGATTAAGGTTGGTGGGGGCCCCTGGGCAGAAAATCTGGTGGGGGCCCAATAACGTTAACATTTTAACCATAACAGTAGAGCACGAACTGTAGCATTTAGATATAAATACTGCACCTCAGTCTCACATTCCCCCTCCTCAGCATACTGTGCCCTCCATACTGTGCCCTCACACTGGCCCCCATGCTGCCCCTTCTCTATACTGCCTACCTCCTTCACTATCCAGTCACTATACTGCACCTTAGCCTTGCATTCCCCTCCGCAGCATACTGTGCCCTCCATACTGTGCCCTCACACTGGCCACCATGCCGCCCCTTCTCTATACTGCCTACCTCCTTCACTATCCAGTCACTATACTGCACCTTAGTCTTGCATTCCCCTCCGCAGCATACTGTGACCTCCATACTGTGCCCTCACACTGGCCACCATGCTGCCCCTTCTCTATACTGCCTACCTCCTTCACTATCCAGTCACTATACTGCACCTTAGTCTTGCATTCCCCTCCGCAGCATACTGTGTCCTCAAACTGGCCACCATGCTGCCCCTTCTCTATGCTGCCTACCTGCTTCATTATCCAGTCACTATACTGTATCTCCGTCTCACTTTCCCCCTTCTCAGCATCCTATGCCCTCCATACTGTGCCCTCACACTGGCCACCATGCCGCCCCTTCTCTATACTGCCTACCTCCTTCACTATACAGTCACCATACTGCACCTCAGTCTTACATTCCCCTCCGCAGCATACTGTGTCCTCCATACTGTGCCCTCACACTGGCCACCATGCCGCCCCTTCTCTATACTGCCTACCTCCTTCACTATCCAGTCACCATACTGCACCTCAGTCTTACATTCCCCTCCGCAGCATACTGTGTCCTCCATACTGTGCCCTCACACTGGCCACCATGCTGCCCCTTCTCTATACTGCCTATCTCCTTCACTATCCAGTCACTATACTGCACCTCAGTCTCACATTCCCCCTCCTCAGCATACTGTGCCCTCCATACTGTGCCCTCACACTGGCCACCATACTGCTCCTTCTCTATACTGCACCTCAGTCTCACATTCCCTCTCCTCAGCATACTGTGCCCTCCATACTGTGCCCTCACACTGGCCACCATACTGCTCCTTCTCTATACTGCACCTCAGTCTCACATTCCCTCTCCTCAGCATACTGTGTCCTCCATACTGTGCCCTCACACTGGCCACCATACTGCCCCTTCTCTATACTGCTTATCCCCCCTCCCCCACTACCCAGTCTCCATTCTATGCCCCGCACACTTTTCTTTCCCAATACTGTCCACTTACAATTTTCTCCCACCATACTGCTGCCTCACATTTTCCAATGGTGCCCCCCTGATTGCTGTGCAGGGACAAATATGCCGCATGCCCCCCAAAGGTACGCCCCTGTACAGTGTACAGGAAAATACATGACTGGTACACGCAGGGCCGGCTCCATGTTTTTGTAGGTCCTGGGCGAAAAAGTCTCAGTGGGCCCCATCCACACATAGACATGCACAGATACTGTACATACACATACAGGCATACGTACACATACAGTATATATTTAAAGACAAATTCACAAAAACACATATAAACAGACATAAATCTAGACACAGTCATACACACCGACATACATAGATGACACATAGATACGCATCACACATGCACACACAGACAAATTTTTATATTTTTATCTAATTTTTAATATTGGGAAGCCGGCAACAGCCTCATTCACCTCCCCGCTTGTCTCCATCCAGCTCCTCCTGGGCACGTGTCTGTGCCACGCTGATTGGTGGCTGACACTAACAGACATGGCCGCACATAGAGAACACTAACACTGCTGTATATACATCACAAGAGAGGCTGGGGACATACACATTACTGGGGACATCCATATTACTGAGGAAAGGGGTACATAGCAATGGGGGGCATACAGCTCTAGAGGGGGGCAGTGGCTCTGAGGTGGGGGGGACAAAGAGCTCTGAGGTGGGGGATGACATGCAGCTCTGGGGATATACAGCTCTGTGGTGTAGAGGACATACAACTCTGGGGGTATAGTATTATGCAGCCCCCATATTCCTCCATATAGTGTTATGAAGCTCCCATAGTCCTCCATATAGTATTATGCAGCCCCCATGTAGCACTATGCAGCCCCCATATGGCACTATGCAGCCCCCATATGGCATTATGCAGCCCCCATATGGCATTATGCAGCCCCCATATGGTACTATGCAGCCCCCATATGGCACTATGCAGCCCCCATATGGCACTATGCAGCCCCCATATGGCACTATGCAGCCCCCATATGGCACTATGCAGCCCCCATATGGCACTATGCAGCCCCCATATGGCACTATGCAGCCCCCCATATAGTACAATGCACACCCATATAGCATTAGGCACCCTCATGTAGTACACAGCCCCTATATAGCACAGTGCAGACCCAGATAGCATTAGGCATCCTCACATAGTACACAGCCCCTATATAGCACAGAGCAGACCAAATAATATTAAGCACCTTCACATAGTACACAGCCCCTATATAGCACAGTGCAGAGCCAGATAGCATTAGATACTCACGTAGTTCACAGCCCCTATATAGCACAGTGCAGAGCCAGATAGCATTAGGCATCCTCACGTAGTATACATCCCCTATATAGCAAAAAGCAGACCCAGATAGCATTAGGCATCCTCATATAGTGTACAGCCCCTATATAGCACAGTGCAGAACCAGATAGCATTAGGCACCTTCATGTAGTATACAGTCCATATATAGCACAGTGCAGAACCAGATAGCATTAGGCACCCTCATGTAGTATACAGCCCCCATATCATTTAATGCACCCCCATGGTCGTCTGGCCACAGTGATTGTACATACTCACTTCTCCTCGTTCCCCCGCTCCTCCGGTCTCCTCAGCGTGTCCACTGCTGTCGCTTTCTCTGACCTCTCAGCAGGCGCGCAGTGATCACGTCACCACGCTCTGCTGCAGAGCTGTCAGAATGCCGACAGACACAGCGAGAATCATGAGAGAGAGCGCGCCGCTCCATCTCATCATTGCTCTCAATTGTATCGGCAGCTGTGATGCCGATACAATTGAAAGCGCGATCCTCGGCGGGGGGAGGCAGCGCGGGCACCGGGCCCCCCTTACTAGCGCTACGCCACTCCTGCCACCGCGAGTGGGCCCCCTGAAATTTGACCGGGTTTACTGTGATACAGACACCAGATGTTATACAATATACACATTATTATATTCCATCTGATGTGTGTACACAGTATATCACACTGCTCTGTACACTGGATGCGGTATACCATGTACACAGATATACAATCCTCTGCACTGATCACACCTGGGCCTACAGGACAGGATGTAACATATTCTAAATGTAATATGGGCCATATAGTATAATGTGTGCTGCAGGCTCAGATGTGATCAGTGCAGGATTCTGTGTAGTGCTGTCTGTGCTGGAGATCAGTGTGAGTTATTGCAGGGGAGGGATGAGGCCGATGACCCGGCACTGACAGCCCGACCTGTACTGACAGCCCGACCTGATCTGCTGCAGTTCAGACTCCGGCAATAACTCACAATGATCCCGGGCAGAGCTGCCGCTGACACTATGGAATCCGGTCTGGTGTTATCAGCGGCGTCCTGCTCCCTCCTCACTGCAGTCTCCTGCCCGGCCGGCACCATGATTAATAACTTACCGGGATCCACTGAGACCTCCGGTCCTCCCACAAGCTCCTCTACGGCAGGAACTTAGAAGCAGCAACAGGTGCGCGGTGACGTCATCCTAGCAGACGCAGCCCACAGAGCGTGCAGTGGGCGTGTCTGCAGAAAAGTGACGGCCGGGATTGAAATTCTTTAAAGGTACAGTGCGGTCCTGAACCACACTGCGGCGTTAATAAAATGGCGCCCACACTGATGGTGGTGGGGGCCCCCTCAGAAGCTCTTGTGGTGGGGGCCCCTGGGCGGGAGCCCCGTCTGCCCCGCCTATAATCCGGCCCTGCTCCTACCTGTTGTTTTTGTATCTTGCTGCCAGTTCCGGATTTGACCTCTGCTTTGTCTCCTCACTACGCCCTTGCCTGCCGATTCTGCTCCTGTTTAGCATCTCCTGGTTTTTGACCCTGCCTGACCACCACGGACTACAGCCTACCACAGGTAGTGATCTCTGGGGCTCTGTGTAATTCCAAATCCCTGTATAGGGGTTAAAGGGTTGCAGAGTTCTTGGGGTCCTGCTTTGTGAGCGGCTTTTCTCTAGACTCCCCTTACAGCCAGTCTGAGTCTGTGGCTCCAATCAGGCATTACAGTTGTCTAATGGATCAAAGCGGCGTGTTTCTCCATCCTGATGTGCGTTTCACACCAGCTTCTTCTGGGGGCCTGTCAGAATAAGGGATTGTTGCCCTAATAAATGACTTGTGGGCAAATGTTCTGATGGAATATAGTCATGGTGTGCAATATGCTGTCTATGGGATACAGGTGGTGTGTTCCTCCACCTCAACGTGTGTTTCGCACCGCCTTATTCTGGGAGCTTGTCAGGGAGGGAGATCATTGTCCTAATAAATGACTCCTGGGCCAATGCTCTGATGACTTGTAGTCACAGTGGTGGCATAAGTGAACCACTATCTTGCGGTCACATGGTTTCACACTTCCAGATATCTAGGCAGACAGAAAGCTGCGCATGCGCACCGCCAAAGACGGCACTCTCTGATAAAGAAGCTTAACAGAGGTAATTACAAAAAAACACATGTGCCGCATTAATAATAGCAGCTATGTGTGCACAACTAAAGGAAATAGGTATGTGTATAATAAAATGTGTCATTGCAATCATTTACTGGGAAAAATACTTTGTTTTTGGAATAATTTCAAGGGCGCCAACACTTTTGGTCATGGCTTTATTTGACAAAAGTTTACGCAAGCTAATTTTTCTGAGCAAACCTAGAAACATTCATGAATTACTTGAATGAGGTCAGATAAATGAGATTGCGACACACGACCATTCTTCTTTTTTTTTTTATCCCTTTTTTGCAGAATTTGACAGGAATCAAAACTCCCCTTTCCAGGCACGGTGCCATGTGACTCCGCCATGAATAGAGAATGCTAGGGACCAAAATGTCACCTCAGAGAATAGGACGTCACTGCAGATACTCACTGTTAATAAACCGGAGCATAATCGTGCCCTGAGAAAATACAACACATACAATCCTCATCCTCAACATGGAAACTAAAGCACCAAGAGGGAAAAGTCATGGAATTATGGAAATCGCAGGATGGATAGACATGATCTGCAAATGATGAAAAGATGGACGTCCGGAATATAGGCGCCAAGTGCAGACATCCCAGCACTTACAACCTCGGATGCTATCACTGAGGTTTTTATTAACGTAAGCAAGGAGTTAAAATCTTCAAGCCTGCCTAAAAGTTTATAGGGTGTGAGAATCCACTCTTTAGACAAAGAACTGCTTTGGGGTTTGGCTAAGCTGAGTGGATGCTGGGAGTGTCTGCATTTGCTATGCAGCTATGTATTCTGCTTTAGGGTCTGGCTAAACTGAGAGGATGCTGGGAGTGTCTGCATTTGCTATGCAGCTATGTATTCTGCTTTAGGGTCTGGCTAAACTGAGTGGATGCTGGGAGTGTCTGCATTTGCTATGCAGCTATGTATTCTGCTTTAGGGTCTGGCTAAACTGAGTGGATGCTGGGAGTGTCTGCATTTGCTATGCAGCTATGTATTCTGCTTTAGGGTCTGGCTAAACTGAGTGGATGCTGGGTGTGTCTGCATTTGCTATGCAGCTATGTATTCTGCTTTGTGGTTTGGCTAAACTGAGTGGATGCTGGGAGTGCCTGCATCTGCTATGCAGCTATGTATTGTGCTTTGGGGTTTGGCTAAGCTGAGTGGATGCAAGGAGTGCCTGCATCTGCTATGCAGCTATGTATTGTGCTTTTGGGTTTGGCTAAACTGAGTAGATGCTGGGAGTGTCTGCATTTGCTATGCAGCTATGTATTCTGCTTTGGGGTTTGGCTAATCTGAGTGGATGCTGGGAGTGTCTGCATTTTCTATGCAGCTATTTATTCTGCTTTGTGGTTTGGCTATGCTGAGTGGATGCTGGGAGTGTCTGCATTTGCTATGCAGCTATGTATTCTGCAATTTGCTATCATGTAAGAATCGCCTAAATGTATGCACAGTACGCCCAAGTTTCTGAGGACTATAAAAGAGATGATACTCATTAAAATCATTTGGAGAGCTTTGGAATATATTTCTTTAATTCTCACCAGCACCGGAGAATAAATTCCAGAAACTTATAATTGGAGTAGGAACTACTTCAGCATTATTTAATAGGTTGGCTACTACTTTAACATTGATGGCCTAGCCTTAGGATAGGTCATCGATGTCTGATCGGATCAGGTCTAAATGCACTAACATAGCCTGCAGCGTCTCCGGACTTCTCTCCCATTGAGCACAACTGGGACGTCATTGGTCGACAATTGTAAAGGAAGCTGCTAGCAGAGAATCTTGATGATTTTACCAAAGGCATTCAAATCAACAGAAGTTTCTTCAGACAACAATTAAAGGGGTTGTTCACTACTTTTACATTATCGGTCTATCCTTAGGATAGGCCATCTATGTCTGGAGGTGGCAACCGGCGGCCAGAAATACTCAGTTCCGGAGCTGCTCTGACAATTGATAGTGGCAACAACTGGGTACTGCGCATCCGCCTCCTATTCAAAAATATAGGAGGCAGATGTACAGTACCCGGCTGCGGCCACTATCAGATGCTCCGGAAAGGAGCATTTCCAGGCCCCTGCTGCCATTGTCACCGGCACCAAGCCGAGCCGAGCGATGGGGGTGCCATGGGGACATGTATACCAGGATGGGGCCATTATGGGGACATCTATGCCAGGATGGGGCAATTATGGGGACATCTATACCAGGATGGGGTCATTATGGGAACATCTATACCAGGATGGGGCCATTATGGGGACATCTATAGCAGAATGGGGGCCATGATTGGGATATATATACCAGGATGGGGACCATAATGGGGACATATATACCAGGATGGGGACATATATACCAGGATCGGGTCATTATGGGGATATCTATACCAGAATGGGGCCAGTATGGGAACATCTATACGAGAATGGGGACATGTATACCAGGATGGGGACATATATACCAGAATAGGGCAGGATGTGGATATAGACCAGGATGGGGACAGGATGTGAACATATACCAGGATGGGCCATTATGAAGACATAGTGACTAGGATATAGCCATGATGGGGACAAATACCAGGATGGGGCCATGATGGAAAAACATATCCCAGGTTGAGGCCATATTTAAAAGGATGGACCATGATGGGGACATATATACCATGATGAGGACATATATACCAGGATGGGGCCATTATGGGGACATCTACAGTGCCTACAAGTAGTATTCAACCCCCTGCAGATTTAGCAGGTTTACACATTCGGAATTACCTTGGCATTGTGACATTTGGACTGTAGATCAGCCTGGAAGTGTGAAATGCAGCAAAAAAGAATGTTATTTCTTTTTTTTTTTTTTTTTTTAAATTGTGAAAAGTTTATTCAGAGGGTCATTTATTATTCAACCCCTCAAACCACCAGAATTCTGTTTGGTTCCCCTAAAGTATTAAGAAGTATTTCAGACAAAGAACAATGAGCTTCACATGTTTGGATTAATTATCTATTTTTCCAGCTTTTTCTGACTAATTAAGACCCTCCCCAAACTTGTGAACAGCACTCATACATGGTCAACATGGGAAAGACAAAGAAGCATTCCAAGGCCATCAGAGACAAGATCGTGGAGGGTCACAAGGCTGGAAAGGGGTACAAAACCCTTTCCAAGGAGTTGGGCCTACCTGTCTCCACTGTTGGGAGCATCATCCGGAAGTGGAAGGCTTGTGGAACTACTGTTAGCCTACCACGGCCTGGACAGCCTTTGAAAGTTTCCACCCGTGCCGAGGCCAGGCTTGTCCGAAGAGTCAAGGCTAACCCAAGGACAACAAGGAAGGAGCTCCGGGAAGATCTCATGGCAGTGGGGACATTGGTTTCAGTCAATACCATAAGTAACGTACTCCACCGCAATGGTCTCCGTTCCAGACGAGCCCGTAAGGTACCTTTACTTTCAAAGCGTCATGTCAAGGCTCGTCTACAATTTGCTCATGATCACTTGGAGGACTCTGAGACAGACTGGTTCAAGGTACTCTGGTCTGATGAGACCAAGATCGAGATCTTTGGTGCCAACCACACACGTGACGTTTGGAGACTGGATGGCACTGCATACGACCCCAAGAATACCATCCCTAAAGTCAAGCATGGTGGTGGCAGCATCATGCTGTGGGGTTGTTTCTCAGCCAAGGGGCCTGGCTATCCATGGGAAGATGGATAGCACGGCCTACCTGGAGATTTTGGCCAAGAACCTCTGCTCCTCCATCAAGGATCTTAAGATGGGTCGTCATTTCATCTTACAACAAGACAACGACCCAAAGCACACAGCCAAGAAAACCAAGGCCTGGTTCAAGAGGGAAAAAATCAAGGTGTTGCAGTGGCCTAGTCAGTCTCCTGACCTTAACCCAATTGAAAACTTGTGGAAGGAGCTCAAGATTAAAGTCCACATGAGACACCCAAAGAACCTAGATAACTTGGAGAAGATCTGCATGGAGGAGTGGGCCAAGATAACTCCAGAGACCTGTGCCGGCCTGATCAGGTCTTATAAAAGACGATTATTAGCTGTAATTGCAAACAAGGGTTATTTCACAAAATATTAAACCTAGGGGTTGAATAATAATTGACCCACACTTTTATGTTGAAAATTTATTAAAATTTAACTGAGCAACATAACTTGTTGGTTTGTAAGATTTATGCATCTGTTAATAAATCCTGCTCTTGTTTGAAGTTTGCAGGCTCTAACTTATTTGCATCTTATCAAACCTGCTAAATCTGCAGGGGGTTGAATACTACTTGTAGGCACTGTATAACAAAATGGGGCCATGATGGGGACATAGATACCAGGATGGGGCCAGGATGTGGATATATACCAGAATGGGGACAGGATAGGAACATATACCAGGATGGGCCATGATGAGGACATCTTGACTAGGATAGAGCTATGATGGGGTTATGCAGCAGGATTTGGTCATGATAGGGACATATATACCAGGATGGGGACATATATTCCAGGATATAGCAATGATGAGTTCATACACCAGGAAGTGGCCCAGGATGGGGGACATTAGTACAGGATAGGGGTCTGTACTACTTCCCCTTTAAGCTTTTTTATGGGATATTTGTTGACTGTGAAGCAGACAGCAGAATGTATCTCCAGATAAGAAGCCTAAGACGAGCTTTATATATCAGCAGCACAACTCTAAATGTAATTCCACACGACATCTAGGGGAACGATCGGCCGGGAAGAAGAATTATTCTGGCAGGAGGAATAAGGACAAATTGGAGATAGTGAGCTGAAAACCTAATAGGAAGGTTTAGTAGTCAGTGATGAATATGATGTTAGAAGTGATTAGTCTCATTTTCCAGTATTAATCTGGGCACACCGCCATACACAAGTCGGGCATTTTTTATTTTTTTTTTGCAACTATTTTAAATTGGAGAAATTAATCTAAAAAATAATTAATAAGAAGAGTGAAAAACTTCAACTTTTAAAAATACAAAATTGCATTTTTACCACTTACCGGGGAGAATTGGATTGATGATCATTTCTCATAATTTAATAGTGAACTGCATTAACAAATTCTGCAGACTTCAGAGCTGAAATCTCCCAGTATTCCTTGCTTTTTCAGTGTCTGGGTTCTGAGACGTGAGCTGGATGTTACCTCCTAATCAAACTCCCTATCGGAGCTCACTGACCGATTCTCAGTTAACTCATTCTGCGGCCAGCAAAAGACAGTGTAAAACTGAGGCTATAGAAGGGAACCTTCAGAACGAGCTCACTGACCGATTCCCAGTAAACTCATTCTGCAGCCAGCAAAAGACAGTGTAAAACTGAGGCTACAGAAGGGGACCGTCAGAATGAGCTCGCTGACCGATTCTCAGTTAAGTCATTCTGCGGCCAGCAAAAGACAGTGTAAAACTGAGGCTATAGAAGGGAACCATCAGAACAAGCTCACTGACCGATTCTCAGTTAACTCATTCTGCAGCCAGCAATAGACAGTGTAAAACTGAGGCTATGGAAAGGGACCGTCAGAATGAGCTCACTGACCAATTCTCACTGACCTGTACTATTGAAAAATGAGATTTTTGCCAAAAATCTAATTTTTCAATAGTACAGGTTGGAATGTTGGTACTGTGCACACTTTGCAAAACATAATATTTTGAGTAGTGGTTGTTTTCATTCTATGCTGACCTGTGAAGAAGTTGTCATTGTAGAAAGCTGTGATAGTTCATTCTATGCTGACCTGTGAAGAAGTTGTCATTGTAGAAAGTTGTGATAGTTAATTCTATGCTGACAGGTGAAGAAGTTGTCATTGTAGAAAGTTGTGATAGTTAATTCTATGCTGACCTGTGAAGAAGTTGTCATTGTAGAAAGTTGTGATAGTTAATTCTATGCTGACCTGTGAAGAAGTTGTCATTGTAGAAAGCTGTGATAGTTCATTCTATGCTGACCTGTGAAGAAGTTGTCATTGTAGAAAGTTGTGATAGTTAATTCTATGCTGACAGGTGAAGAAGTTGTGTCTGTAGAAAGCTGTGATAGTTCATTCTATACTGACCTGTGAAGAAGTTGTCTCTGTAAAATGTTGTGATAGTTCATTCTGTTCTGACCTGTGAAGAGGTTGTCTCTATAGAAAGCTTTGATAGTTCATTCTATGCTGACCTGTGAAGACGTTTTCTCTGTAGAAAGCTGTGATAGTTCATTCTATGCTGACCTGTGAAGCAGTTGTCTCTAGAAAGCTGTTGCTAGGTTTGCAGGAGAGTTCCCTCTCTGGAGAAGATTTGGAGTTCTATTGTATCTGTCTCCTTGTTTTATCTTTCCTCTCCTGTGTTGTCTTTATATTAGTAGTGAGACTAGTGTCCTGCTGGCCTACTCACTAGCAATGGGATGATATAGTGAATCCTGCTGGGACCAGATGACCCCGGAGGTCCCTTCCAACTCTAACACTCTATGATTCTAGCCATGGCTAGCCCTGGGTCAGCTATGGCCTAGGCACGTGATCGTGCACTGGGAAGGACCCATCTAGGGATGTTAGGGAGCACAGGGATCATATACAGGTGAGTTTCAGGTGGTGACAACTCACCCCATTGAAAGGTCCATCACATTGCTTTATTATAGTAGTGGGATTAGTGTCAAGGTAAGTTCAGGGTCAGCAAGGGCCTTGGCATGGGATGCCTCATGGGGGGAAGACCCGTCTAGGGATGTTAGGGAGCACAGGGATCAGACACAGGTGAGTTTCAGGTGGCTATCACCAGGGCCTTTCTTTACATCTTCCCTGGTGTACCCCTTCTGTTGTGCCGCACGCCGGGCATTCCCTTGACAGTTTGGACTTTAGTTGTGCCGCAAAAGATGGATTGTGCCAAACGTTGTGCCAAAAAGTCACTCCAATGCATTGTACTTTAGTACCAGCAAAATGTGGAGGATCGAGACGTTAACATTGCAGCTTGGTTTTACGCCTGCTACATCTGCATTGATCGAGTTCTATAGGAATGATTCATAGTCTAAGCCCTAAGCCGTTACGTTAGACCCCCCTCCTACCTTTTCCTCTCTGTGCACGCTAACTAGACTTACAGACTAAAGCTTTCCTGACAGATCGAGCTCCCTCTCCCCCCTCCACCCTGTGATTCATTAAGCAGAGACCGAACTGCCTCCCAGATAATTGGCCGAAGGAAAGATTGATTTTTGTTTAGCTATTTTTTGCTCCCGGATTTGCACGTGTGGTGGAACGCGTGGGGCGGTGGTTAGACCTCAAAATGTGAAAGGAGCACACCACGTAGGATCATATTGACATAGGATCACATAAAGTTCATGAAGTCCACATGGATTTAATTGGTATAGCCCAAAAATAATAATTTGCCTTATTGAGCTACATCCATAGTGCCCTGGTGTCTTGGGGGAGTCTATTTGGCCCATATGAGAAAACCAATACTATTAAAGACACTGGTGGGTGCCCTATTTGTGATTTTGATTTTGGGCCCACGAGTTTCCAGTTATGCCACTGGTTGGGTCAATATCATCTTCACCTATGTCCAAAAAAATGTCTCTACATCAGCTGAATATATTTTCCGAACTACAAGACATACCTAGAATAGAGACAGTGGCCCCGGAAGTGCTCCAGAGACCATGACTTACCAACATTTTGTCACAGGGTGGACTGACAGAATGGGGATACCTAAGCTGACACTCAGACTGAGGACCCTGCGCTGTCCCTTAGCTCAGAGGTACGCTTGATGGTAGCGAGGTCTGAGTCACCAACGTGACCCTAACTACTGTCCAAGCCCTGGTATAACTCTCCTCCCGCTCCTCCACCAAAGGGGTGAGCCGGGACTGTACTCACAAACCGCACAACAAAACACGGATGGGGAGAACCCAAAACTTACCAAGAATAGCGATAGTGGCCCCAGGAGTGCTCCAAAGACCATAACGTACCAACATTTTGTCACAGGTTGGACTGACAGAGTGGGGACACCTAGACTGACACTTAGACTGAGGACCCTGCGCTGTCCCGTAGCTCAGAGGTATGCTTGATGGTAGCGAGGTCTGAGTCACCAACGTGACCCTAACTCCTGTCCAAGCCATGTTATAACTCCCCTCCCACTCCTCCAGCCAAGGGATGAGCTGGGACTGTACTCCCAAACTTCCCAACAAAACACAGACAGGGGAGAAACCAAAATTTGTACACACGGCAAGCAAACACAATACGTGTAAAGGGGAAAATAACATAAAAGGGGGAAGTAAACTGACAACCGGTAAACTTCCACACCGCACAATATACACACCACAGATCACCAAAATTTAATCACCACAATAAGACCGGAATCGCTGCACAAGCTGGAGCTATAATCGGCACTGACTGGAAGAAACCGGTACCTTAAATAGGAAGCAGACAGATGCACGTGGAAATTACCAACCTGACCTCCTAGTTCCTGCTCACCAGTCTGCAGGAATTAACATCTGCAGGGCTGAAGAGCAGTGAACCTGAATCAGCCAACGCCCGGTTCTGGCTGAACAACTCTGAAGCATCAGGTTGCTTGTCAGACTCTGTAGTGTGAACAGATTCCGACGCTGCCGTGCCACCAAGTGCGTGCAGAGCCAAACATCGCATGAGACATTTGTGCTGACAGAACTGAGGCGGCTAAATGCGTCCCCAGTTCTGCCCAAGATCGTGACCTTCCCGCTCACTCTCACACATTTGTGGGTAGGTGTTACATTAATTTCACCCCTTTTTCAGCTCAAGATGCCTTGAATATGTCAGGACTATATCTGAAAATTCTGGATAGCAATAACTCAATTTTGGTTGACCCTATGCCCCTTGCCATAAATTGGGTTGCAACAGGATAAGTCACATTTTTAACCAAGCAATACTACATTTATCATCTGGAAAGGTAAAAAATGTTCTTTATTTGGCAAGAGAACCTGTTACCAGGTCAAACGTTCATTCCCTGCTGTTTTCCTTAGTATTTTATTTGTTTAAATCCGCCATACGGCTCCAGAGATACGGATATTTTAATGTAGTGATCATTTTTATTGGCTAAAGATCCTCAGGGGCGTGTATTTAGTCTGCTCCGCCCCATTGGCAAAGACCATAAAAATGATCATATCTCTGGAACCGTATGTCAGATTTAAAAAATAAAACAAATGTTATACTCACGGGATCAGCAGGAATAAAATAAGTTACAAAAATCGGTTACTTTTGACCTGGTGACAGATTCTCTTTAAGGTGGGCGGGAAGGAAGAGAGGATTGATGGAGTGAAGTGACGCAAGACTGCCGGATCAGACACTTGAAGCTTAGCTCTGCATGGGGGCTTCATACACAAGACTAAAGGGCTTTTTTTTCCAAAATGAGGAGAATATGCTTTTTTCTTTCTTTTAGATGCATTCAATTATTTTAAAAGTGCTAATTTTAGTCTTAGGCTACTTTCACACATCAGTTTTCTGTATTCAGGCACAGTCCTTTTTTTTCCTGATCCAACGGATCCTGAAAAAAAAGTGAAAACCGTATCCATCGGATCCGTTTTTTAACGGATCCGTTATGCCGGATCCGTTAAAAAACGGATCCGGTGGATACGGTTTGCATCCGTTTTTGCATCCTTTTCGTCCGTTTTTTGGCTGGATCCGTTTTGTTAATTACATTGGAGCATGCTCAGTTTAGAAAAACGGATCCGGCGGCCGCATCCGTTTTTTACCGCATTACGCCGGATCCGGCGTCCATAGGCTTCTATCGTAAAACACGCCGTATCGCGCCGGATCCGGCGCGATGCGTTTTTTTTGCCGGACAAAAAAACGTTGCAAGCTACGTTGCCTCCGGCCGCCGCATTAACTAATTTTGCCGCATCCGGAAAAAAACGGATGCAACGCAAAGCCATCCGGTACAATCCGGTAACAATGCAAGTCTATGGGGAAAAAACGGATGCGGTACCGGATCCGTTTTACCCGTTTTTTTCCGGATTGAACCTGATGGCAAAAAACTGATGTGTGAAAGTAGCCTTAGCCCTACAAAAATACTTTATGGGTCTTTCCTTTTCATTGACCACCACAGATTGCAACATTTGTGTTTTGGGCAGGAGTCCAAGCCTCATTACATTCTTAAAGGGCCGGCACTGACCTTTTGTGTCACAATATATTGGAAACCATTATACAGTGAAATCATGGACATCAATGTATGTAATAGTGCACAGCAAATTTGTTGTATACTATTGCAGATTTTGGTGTTTTTTTAATGCATGTATTTGGGGCTGAGAATCATAAGTCGGGTCCCTTTAAAAAAACAATTGCACCACTTGCTCTTACCGACCTTTTGTTCCCCTGCAGATTCTGTTTTTTTGCAATCTGTGGTCATAAATCAGAGGAGCTCAAAAAAGACAGATAAAAGAGTTACAAACTATTTAATTGGACCCTAAGTACGGACTCATTCTGCAGCTACCAACAGAGGGTGCAATACAGAGGCATTCGAAGGTGAACGGTGCAAATTTTTTAATGAAACCCAATTGCAAAAATTATTTTTAGACAAAAATACATCCATCTAAGTAAAAAAAAAAAATATGTTCGCAAAGTTGGACAACCCACATAATTTATCTTGTTATGACCCATATATGGTGCCAGGCAATATGAATAATGGTTAATTAATGATAAGTATCAGGATCAGGGGATGTGCAAAGGCAAAAGTATCATAATGGAAACTGCCACAAAGAAGAAGGCCCAACTTAGGATTTACAGACTATTAGAAATGTGGGCAGGTCTTTGTCTCTCTGCTCCTGATCTACTGTACATCATGAAAGAGAGGCAGATTTCAATTAAAGGCAAGCAAGCTATTGGACAATGGCAAAAGCAATGACTGCTAAGAAATGAAGAGAAAGGAACTTACAGAGCTTACAGAATGCAATGACTGCTAGGGAATGAGGGGAAAGGAATTTCCAGAACCTACAGTGCTGACATAATGTAATGACTGATAGGAAATGAGGGGAAAGAAAGTTCCAGAACCTACAGTGCTGTCATAATGTAATGACTGCTAAGAAATTAGGAGAATGGACTTTCCAGAAATTAAAGAACTGACAGAATGCAATGACTGCTAAGAAATGAGAATGAAAGTTCCAAAAGCTATAGTGCTGACAGAATGCAATGACTGCTAAGAAATGAAGAGAAAGGAAGTTCCAGAGCTTACAGTGCTGCTAGAATGCAATGACTGCTAAGAAATGGGGGGAAAAGAAGTTCCAGAACCTGTTCATCATGACAGAGAGGCAGATTTCCGTTAAAGGCAGGCAAGCTATTGGACAATGACAGGGGGCAATGACTGCTAAGAAATTAGAAGAAAGGAAGTTCCAGAACGTACAGTACTGACAGAATGCAATGACTGCTAAGAAAAGGGGAAAGAAAGTTCCAGAACCTACAGTGCTGATAGAATGCAATGACTCCAAAAAAAAATGAGAAGTAAGCTCCAGAATCTACAGTGCTGATAGAATACAATGGCTGCTAAGAAATTAGGAGAATTGAAGCTCCAGAACCTATAGTGCTGACAAAATGCAATGACTGCTAAGAAACAAAGAGAAAGTTCCAGAACCTACAGTGCTGATAGAATACAATCGCTGCTAAGAAATGACAGGAAAGGAAGTTCCAGAACCTATAGTGCTGACAGAATATAATGGCTGCTAAGAAATGAAGGGAAAGGAAGTTCCAGAACCTACAGTACTGATAGATTTCCAATCAAGAAGATGCACCCATTTACAAAAATCGGAGGACAAATTACAGGTAATGACAATTGGGATAGTTCCGGTACATGTAATACTGGCATGTGCACCAAAACTTGTTTTAACTTGTGGAGTATGAAGGAAGCAAGGCCACCTTTTTAAACTGATTTTAGGTGAAAGAACAGGTACACTTAAGGCTCCCACTTACCTTCCACCCAACAAAAAGACAGGTGAGTAAAAAAGCATTGGGTGAGATGTATAATGTTGCTCCACTACCACTAGTGCCGCATTTTCTCTATGTACAGCCATGGGATGGTCTTAAAGGGATGCAACGTTTAACCGGAACTCGGAACTCAGGAGGAGGATAAGTGCATTAATGCAGAAGAGGTTCTTCAAGGAGATGTGATTGTCGTGGACATCGTGGGGTGCATTTCCATCCACTCATCATTGGGATAAAGATTACCCGCCATTTAATTAACTTCTTTTTAAAAGGCCGTAAGCAAATCAATATTGTATATGATGATCCGGGCGGATGAGGACCTTCTGAAAGTTCTAGGACTGGAAGCAGAATAATGAGACGTAGTCTCCGGCGGTGCTTGTCCTTCTGATATCCTCATAAATTATCAAATACAAAGGAGCGGAGGAAGCTCCAATCCCATTAACGTGGCGCTACAAGAATACCCTGGAGTGCTAGAGTAAATCCACAAACACTTATCGGTGTGACGAGCGGCAGCCCCATGTAAATCCGCACTGATTACTGGTGTGAATGAGGGTAAGACACTGGGAATGTCAGATCAGTCTAAAGGGACCTTGAGTATTCTAAATTCTAGCACTTAAGTATTTCTCTTTACATATCTATGTAATTATCCTTCATAAAATGTTGACCAACATTAGGATCACATTGCATTACATCTCAGATTCTGATTTGGATTTGCAACTATACTCCAGAGCTGCACTCATAATTCTGCATCAATCAGCATTCCTTCCTGGCTTGGCATTCCATGCTTTTGCTAGTATCTGCATTCTAAGAAATATAGGTATTCATGCAACCAAACCAGATGTTCCTGATAATACAATATTCTCCTCAACTTTTCAGGTGCCACAGTTCCCCATTTTGTGCCTCCACACAGTAATAGTGCCCCTTTGTGCCTTCACACAATAATACTTTCCCCTTTGTGCCTCCACACAGTCATAGTGCCTACTTTGTGCCTCCACACAGTCATAGTGCCTACTTTGTGCCTCCACACAGTCATAGTGCCTACTTTGTGCCTCCACACAGTCATAGTGCCCACTTTGTGCTTCCACACAGTAATAGTGCCCCCTTATGCCTCCACACAGTAATAGTGCCCACATTTGTGCCTCCACACAGTAATAGTGCCCCCTTTGTGCCTCCACATAATAATAGTTTCCCCCTTGTGCCTCCACACAATAATAGTTCCTCATTTTGTGCCTCCACACGGTAATAGTGCCCCCTTTGTTCCTCTACACTGTACTAGTTTCCCCTTTGTGCCTCTTCAGAGTAATAGTGCCTCCTGTGTGCCTCCACACAGAAATAATGTCCACTTTTGTGCCTCCACACACAGTAATAGTGCCCCATTGTGCTTCCACACAGTAATAGTGCCCCCTTATGCCTCCACACAGTAATAGTGCCCACGTTTGTGCCTCCACGCAGTAATAGTGTTCCCTTTTGTGCCTCCACACAGTAATAGTGCCCTCTTTATGCCTCCAGACAGTAATAGTGCCCCCTTTTGTGCCTCCACACAGTAATAGTGCCCACTTTTGCCTCCACATAATAATAGTTTCCCCCCTGTGCCTCCACACAATAATAGTTCCCCATTTTGTGCCTCCACACGGTAATAGTGCCCCCTTTGTTCCTCTACACAATACTCGTTTCCCCTTTGTGCCTCCACACACAATATTAGTGCCCCATTTTGTGACTCCATACGGTAATAGTGTCCCTTTGTTCCTCCACATAATAATAGTGCCCCTTTTGTGCCTCCACACACAGTAATAGTGCCCCCTTTTGTGCCTCCACATAGTAATAGTGCCCCCTTTGTGCCTCCACACATTAATAGTGCCCCTTTGTGCCTCCACACATTAATAGTGCCCCTTTGTGACTCCAGTAATAATGCTACCTATGTGCCTCCACAAACCAATAGTGTCCCCTCTATGCCTTCACATACAGTAATAGTGCCCTTTCTGTGCCTCCCCACAATACTAGTGCCCTCTTTGTTCCTTAACATACCAATAGTGCCCCCTCTGGGCCTGCACACAATAATAATGTACTTTCTGTGCCTCAAAATAATATAGTAATGGCCCCTTGTAAGCCCCCACACAATAGTAATATTTTAATTTAAAATATCACCCTTTGAGTCCTGCCATGCTCCAAATGCTCCACAGCCAGCGTCCATGTTCTCTTCTCCTGCATACTTCTGTCCTTTGGCAGATATAGCTGCTCCCTCTAGTTTTCATCTCTATCCTTGTCCTTCAGTTGGTTGCACCCTTTACACTTCTTACTTTCTAATAATGCATTTCCTCTGAGGAAAAAAGTTTTGCAACAGTTTTTGGCATCCATTGCTAAATAAGTTGGGATCAATCAATCCTATGTCCTCCCTATAAAGGCCTCATTGCAGATGCCTGGGATACATTGGTGGCAAGGGGCTGAGACCCCCAGAAACCACTATTGCTCCTCAGCTTTTATTTGCGGTACTGGTCCAGCACAAAACCTCACCACGGTGCTTTTCCAAAAAGAGCCGCTCTACACGCTTCGATGAGTTCCCACAACTTAGGTGCCTGTGACCATAACATGGATGGTCTCAGCTCAGCTCCCCCCTTCCTTCATATGCCCCAGAAGCTTTCTCCATCAGATTTCTTTTTATTCACAATTATCCTGCTTTCCATCTGCCATTTTCTGGCTTCCTTTTCGAGGGATTCAGAAAGTCCTCATTAATGATCCGCTCTGCATACCGAAACACCATTCAGCAACTTGTATTCCCCTCATGGACATAAAATTATCCTTTATCAGGAGTTTGGCGTTGGACAGCCTGTCGGCAGGTTTGCTGACTTCTCATTTTGATGTGTTCGCTCAGTTTGGTTCACCTGTCTCTCAATATTAATCAGATTTTGTTCCTGAATATGCATTTTGTTTCATCCTTTTATCATTTCTCCAGGATTGTATGAGCGGAAACCTGCAGCATCTTTAATCAAAGGCTTAAACATTATGCTCACCCTTCAAAACAGCTCCAGAGTCAACATATATTACCTACTATCAAAATCTGAGGATCTTCATAAATACATTACAGATCCTTTACGAATCCTCATGTACGATATTATAGTTAAGAGCTACACTCACTATTCTGCTGGTGCAGTCACTGTATACATATATTACATTACATATCCTGAGTTACATCCTGTTTTATACTCCAGAGCTACACTCACTATTCTGCTGGTTACATTACTGATCCTGTACTGATCCTGAGTTACATTCTGTATTATACTCCAGAGCTGCACTCACTATTCTGCTGGAGCAGTCACTGTGTACATACATTACATTACTGATCCTGAGTTACATTCTGTATTATGCTCCAGAGCTGCACTCACTATTCTGCTGGAGCAGTCACTGTGTACATACATTGCATTACTGATCCTGAGTTACCTTCAGTATTATACTCCAGAGCTGCACTCACTATTCTGATGGTGCAGTCACTGTGTACATATATTACATTACTTATCCTGTACTGATCCTGAGTTACATTCTGTATTATATGCCAGAGCTGCACTCACTATTCTGCTGCTGCAGTCATTGTGTACATACATTACATAAATTATCCTGTACTGATCCTGAGTTACATCCTGTATTATACGCCAGAGCTGCACTCACTATTCTGTTGCTGGAGTCACTGTATACGTACATTATATTATTGATTCAGTACTGATCCTGAGTTACATTCTGTATTATACTCCCGAGCTGCACTCACTATTCTGCTGGTGCAGTCACTGTGTACATATATTACATTACTTATCCTGTACTGATCCTGAGTTACATTCTGTATTATACGCCAGAGCTGCACTCGCTATTCTGCTGCTGCAGTCACTGTGTACATGCATTACATTACGGATCCTGAGTTACCTTCAGTATTATACTCCAGAGCTGCACTCACTATTCTGCTGTTGCAGTCACTGTGTACATATATTACATTACTTATCCTGTACTGATCCTGAGTTACATTCTGTATTATATGCCAGAGCTGCACTCACTATTCTGCTGCTGCAGTCATTGTGTACATACATTACATAAATTATCCTGTACTGATCCTGAATTACATCCTGTATTATACGCCAGAGCTGCACTCACTATTCTGTTGCTGGAGTCACTGTATACGTACATTATATTATTGATTCAGTACTGATCCTGAGTTACATTCTGTATTATACTCCAGAGCTGCACTCACTATTCTGCTGGTGCAGTCACTGTGTACATATATTACATTACTTATCCTGTACTGATCCTGAGTTACATTCTGTATTATACGTCAGAGCTGCACTCGCTATTCTGCTGCTGCAGTCACTGTGTACATACATTACATTAATTATCCTGTACTGATCCTGAGTTACATTCTGTATTATACTTCAGAGCTGCACTCACTATTCTGCTGGTGCAGTCACTGTGTACATACATTCCATTACTGAACCTGTACTGATCCTGAGTTGCATCCTGTATTAAATTCTGTTCATACAATGAGCCACAAGGAATAGAGCAAAGATTTCAGCTCTGAAGCCTGCAGATTTTTTTAATGCAGCTTTAGAAAAATTGATTTGCCCAGATTTTCAAACTAGTAGAACTAAAGTGTTTTGGAGGCGTTTATGAGAACAAGCTTGTTTATTGTTTGCAATGTCAACCAGCAGAATTGTGAATGCAGCTCTTGAGTATAAATAATGCAATGCTTCAGAGTATGCTGGATGTTATGGAACTGCTGGCTAACCACAAATTGCAGACTGTTCCATTTAGCCTCTGTATGACATAAAAACAAGCGTCAATGTATCCTAAGCAATGTCTTTTAAGAATTACACCCACTCCATTTCTGCCTAAGTAATCAATGGCTCTCCTGTCATCCTATTTCATTACTTTGTACAGCTCGGTGCATCCTGCAGACTCCCCCCCGCCGCAGTCTAAAGATGTCAGTGTCACACTCCTCAATTGTATCAGATCCATGGCTCTAGTCATGAATATGAAAGAGTAATATTTGCTGGCAGCAGTGAAGCGCAATCCTCGGGGGGCTGCACAAGGCTCTGGGAATAGTAAAAGTCAGAAACATTTGATGCAGATCTCTCTGCTGCAACACCATAGACTCTAATGGACTCCCATCAAAAGTGCCACCACCCCAAGAGTAGATGAGGAGGGAAAAAAAGAGGAAAGGAGAAGACCTCTATGGAACTAGACTCACAAGAAGGGTGTACTAATTTTTGGTAACCACTGACCTATCTATCACTAATATATTTTATGGTAAGACATTATTGCATTATTTACAGCAGCAGCAGATGAGTGTGCTGATCATGTAGAAGGCAGTGACTTGTTGAGAACATGGCATCAGCCACATAAGACTAACACGATATCCTGTGACGCTAACCACCAAGGGGTGCAGGTACACAAGAATGAAGTCAAGCACCAAGGTGTAGTGTGGCACAAGCTCACTGGGGTACACCAGTATCCAAGGAGGGACAGTCTGCAGAGTAGTCGATCAAGCTGAGAGTCAGAAGCCAGGAGGTCACGTCAGTACAGAAGAGCAAGAGAAGATAGGAGGTCACGTCAGTACGGAGGAGCAAGAGAAGCCGAGGTCACCTACAAGCCGGTGGTCGGTAAGCCAGGAAGTAGTGTCAGGTACAGATGGGAGCAGAGCCGTGATCAGAGAACAAGTCGGGAGTCGGGAGGACACGTAAGTACAGAGGAGTAAACGGAGTCAGGGTCACAAAACAAGCCGGAGGTCAGGGAGGCCAGGAAGTAGCATCAGGTACAGATGGGGAGCAGAGCCGTGGTCAGAGTACAAGCCGGGGTCGAGAGCCAGGAGGACACATAAGTACAGAGGAGCAAGTGGAATTAGGGTCACAAAACAAGCCGTAGGTTAGGGAGGCCAGGAAGTAGGATCAGGTACAGATGGGGGGCAGAGCCATGGTCAGAGTACAAGCCGGGGTCGGTAGCCAGTAGGACACATAAGTACAGAGGAGCAAGTGGAGTCAGGGTTACAAAACAAGCCGGAGGTCAGGGAGGCCAGGAAGTAGCATCAGGCACAGATGGGGAGCTGAGTCGTGGTCAGAGTACAAGCCGGGGTCAGGAGCCAGGAGGACACATAAGTACAGAGGAGCGAGTGGAGTCAGGGTCACAAAACAAGCCGTAGGTTAGGGAGGCCAGAAAGTAGGATCAGGTACAGATGGGGAGCAGAGCCGTGGTCAGAGTACAAGCCGGGGTCGGGAGCCAGAAGGACACATAAGTATGAAGGAGCAAGTGGAGTCAGGGTCACAAAACAAGCCGTAAGTTAGGGAGGCCAGAAAGTAGGATCGGGTACAGATGGGGGGCAGAGCCATGGTCAGAGTACAAGCCGGGGTCGGTAGCCAGTAGGACACATAAGTACAGAGGAGCAAGTGGAGTCAGGGTTACAAAACAAGCCGGAGGTCAGGGAGGCCAGGAAGTAGCATCAGGCACAGATGGGGAGCTGAGTCGTGGTCAGAGTACAAGCCGGGGTCAGGAGCCAGGAGGACACATAAGTACAGAGGAGCGAGTGGAGTCAGGGTCACAAAACAAGCCGTAGGTTAGGGAGGCCAGAAAGTAGGATCAGGTACAGATGGGGAGCAGAGCCGTGGTCAGAGTACAAGCCGGGGTCGGGAGCCAGAAGGACACATAAGTATGAAGGAGCAAGTGGAGTCAGGGTCACAAAACAAGCCGTAGGTTAGGGAGGCCAGGAAGTAGGATCGGGTACAGATGGGGAGCAGAGCCATGGTCAGAGTACAAGCCGGGGTCGGGAGAAGGTAGGACACATAAATACAGAGGAGCAAGCGGAGTCGGGGGTCAAAAAACAAGCCGGAGGTCAGGGAGGCAAGGAGTACAAAGAAGTCAGAGGAAGCAAGGGAACAGGGAATGGGAAACTAGGTAACAGGCCAAGATCAGAACAGCACATGGGAAATAGAAACGTACACTGCAGAGCAGGAACTATCACTGGCGGCGTTTCGGGTAAAATGGCTCCAAGAAAAGGCAGAGTGATCCCCCAAAATGAGGCATGACCAAATAGGCTCCTCCCACCAGGCACAGACCCAGACAATACAGACAACGAGAAAACACACAGAACACACTGGCTGTGCAGAGAGCAGAGTAACAAGAGAATCATAATACTTCCCCCTAGTGTATTTCCGCTATCACATTACATAGTAGAGTGCAGTCAACCGGAAGGGACTATCATAGCCAGTATAAAAACCGAGGCAGGGAATGTAGCAGCCATTATCTGGTGATTTGTGATAGTTAGAGGATGTAGCTCAAAAATAGAGACAGGATGAGAAAGCCATAAACTATGGACAAATATGCCAGACTGTTGTCATCATCACTATGGGATAGCGGGCAACTGGGGCTCCTAAGCTGTCCCTAGGGGGTCTTATGCTATCTCTAATCTGAGGGATACTCCTGAAGGTGGAGATGCGCAGCCATTTTATGGTGATTTATGATAGTGAGAAGATGTACAGTAGCTAAATAATAGAGAGAGGATGAGAAAGCCGTAAAACATGGACAAATATGACAAACTGTTGTCACATTGACTATGGGATAGAGGGGAAGCTGTCCCTCAAGCTAATGGTCCCTATGTTATCCCTAATCTCAGGGATACTCCTGATGGTGGAGATGCCTGAGTCACCCTCTTGACCAGTCCTGATCTTA
Organism: Anomaloglossus baeobatrachus; assembly: GCF_048569485.1. Lineage (NCBI taxonomy): Eukaryota > Metazoa > Chordata > Amphibia > Anura > Aromobatidae > Anomaloglossus > Anomaloglossus baeobatrachus. Next base: position 40,726,850 of record NC_134363.1, read on the forward strand.
TTCCCCCTCTCCCTTCCCCTGGGGAGGGATAGGACAGGAATGTAATGAAACCCACACGTATAGACAGACAAGAGAAAACAAAAACTCTATCACACAGCGTGCACACATAATGGTTAAAACAATAAGAGATTCAGGAGGAAAACAAGAGCAGGAAGGAAGTTACAAAACAACAGTGGTAAATTCTACAAGCGCACTAAGCAATATGCACAACTTTATCCAGAGAGTCTGGGACACCACACCTCACAGACCAACATAGAGTAAACTATAGCTGGCATGGGTAGAAGGTTTCAACCAGCATAAATAGGAGGGGAGCAGATGTGATAAGTCTCTCCACAATATGTGATTAAAGGAGAAATCAGAGTAGCAGAGATTAACTCTTGCTAGCCTGCCTATGAATAAGCACACAGCAGGTCAATGGCTGAGTCTGCCTGTGTTGATCCTAGACACCAGAGAAATCATCATGTGGAGTGTCAGAATCTGCAATTTGCAATGCTGCCATGACAGTTGCCAAAGATTCTGCAAAGCTCTGTGATAAGACAATAAGAGATTCAGGAGGAAAACAAGAGCATGAAGGAAGCTACAAAACAACAATGGTAAACTCTACAACCGCACTAAGCAATAGGCACAACTTTAGCCAGAGAGTTTGGGACACCGCACCTCACAGACCAACATAAAGTAAACTATAGCTGGCATGGGTGGAAGGTTTCAACCAGTATAAATAGGAGGGGAGCAGATGTGATAAGTCTCTCCACAATATGTATTAAAGGAGAAATCAGACTAGCAGAGATTAACTCTTGCTAGCCTGCCCATGAATCAGCACACAGCAGGTCAATGGCTGAGTCTGCCTGTGTTGATCCTAGACACGAGAGAAACTATTGGATGGAGTGTCAGAATCTACAATCTGAACAGAGCCCAATGCCGCCAAACAGTCGACGAAGATTGTGCAAAGCTCTGTGATAAGACAATAAGAGATTCAGGAGGAAAGCAAGAGTCTGGTACACAACACCTCACAGACCAACAAAGGCAAACTATAGCTGGCATGGGTGGACGGAGTCAACCAGCATAAATAGGAGGGGAGCAGATGTGGTGGGCCTCCCCACAACATGAGATCAAATTAGCAGACATCATTTCCCAATTTTATACACAAACATTCAGCAGGTTGCCAATAAGTCGGAGACTGAAGGAATAATGTGCAGGGTTTGTTTGTCATCTGTTACAATGGAGGCACATGTGTTTTCAGTGGAGCTCTAGTAACAAAATGGTATTAATTTTTTAATCAAGACCTATTGCAAAGTGACTTTATTTTTCACTTTGGACGCGTCGGCACAAGAAAAAAAAAAAAGAGTTGCAAATGTATTTGTAAGCAGGGAATGGCACTGGAGGTGTACATGTAGCACCGGGTGACAGACGGCTTCCCCATTCATAGCCCGCACATCAGACCTATTATATTTATTGGTAGAAAATGAACTCGGGAAATGGGAGAAAACAGCTGAGAAATGAATTATGTTCCAGCGGGGCAGTACTTATAAATGCCGCTCACTAAAAATAGCCGAGTGGCTAAAAACGCTCCACGTGAAGAAGATTGATGGAGGAAGGGGGAGATTTTCGTGCAAATGGTAACATGGAAATAGGCATCAGTAATGTAAACCTTATTAATGACACTCCCCAGAAATGTCCTTGAGGCTCCTCGGAAGAAATGGTAAATGGCCCGGGTACGACCTCAAAATCCTGGAAGGGAACGCTTCACCATTAAGTCTGACCATAAGTGTGAAGATCCAAAGTACTAATGGGTACGTCCCATATGGCACATTGATAGAACCATCTATCCTGAGAACAGGGTCTCATCGCTCTGAAAATGTAAAATGTTTATGTATATATATATATATATATATATATATAAAAAAAATAAATATAAATATATATATATATATATATATATATATATATATATATATATATATATATTATATATATACAGTCATGGCCAAAAGTTTTGAGAATGCTACAAATATTAATTTTTTCAAAGTCTACTGCTTCAGTTTTTCTAATGGCAATTTGCATATACTCTAGAATGTCATAAAGAGTGATCAATTACTTGCAAAGTCAATATTGGCTAAGAAAATGAACTTTAACCCCCAAAACATATTTCAACATCATTGTATTCCTGCCTTAAAAGGAGCAGCTAACATTGTTTTAGTGATTGTTCCATTAACACAGGTGTGGGTGTTGATGAGGACAGGGCTGGCGATCAATCAGTCATGATTAAGTAAGAATGACACCACTGGACACTTTAAAAGGAGGCTGGTGCTTGGTATCATTGTTTCTCTTCAGTTAACCATGGTTATCGCTAAAGAAACACGTGCAGCCATCACTGCTCTGCACAAAAATGGCTTAACAGGGAAGAGTATCGCAGCTACAAAGATTGCACCTCAGTCAACAATCTATCGCATCATCAAGAACTTCAAGGAGAGAGCTTCCATTGTTGCCAAAAAGGCTCCTGGGCGCCCAAGAAGGACCAGCAAACGCCAGGACCGTATCTTAAACCTGTTTCAGCTGCGGGATGGGACTACCAGCAGTGGCGAGCTAGCTCAGCAATGGCAGCAGGCTGGTGTGAGTGCTTCTGCACGCACTGTGAGGCGGAGACTGCTTGAGCAAGGCCTGGTTTCAAGGAGGGCAGCAAAGAAGCCATTTCTCTCCAGAAAAGACATCAGGGACCGACTGATATTCTGCAGAAGGTACAGGGAGTGGACTGCTGAGGACTGGGGTAAAGCCATTTTCTCAGATGAATCCCCTTTTCGATTGTTTGGGACATCTGGAAAACAGCTTATTAGGAGAAGAGGTGAGCGCTAGCACCAGTCTTGTCTCATGCCAACTGTTAAGCATCCTGAAACGATTCATGTGTGGGGTTGCTTCTCAGCCAAGGGAATCGGCTCACTCACAGTCTTGCCTAAAAACACAGCCATGAATAAAGAATGGTACCAGAATGTCCTCCAAGAGCAACTTCTCCCAACTGTCCAAGAGCAGTTTGGCGCCCAACAATGCCTTTTCCAGCATGATGGAGCACCTTGCCATAAAGCAAAGGTGACCACTAAATGGCTCATGGAACAAAACATAGAGATTTTGGGCCCATGGCCTGGAAACTCCCCAGATCTTAATCCCATTGAGAACTTGTGGGCAATCATCAAGAGATGGGTGGACAAACAAAAACCAACAAATTCTGGCAAAATGCAAGCATTGCTTATGCAAGAATGGACAGCTATCAGTCAGGATTTGCTCCAGAAGTTGATTGACAGCATGCCAGGGAGAATTGCAGAGGTCCTGAAGAAGAAGGGTCAACACTGCAAATATTGACTTGCTGCATTAACTCATTCTAACTGTCAATAGAACCTTTTGGTCCTCATAATATGATTGCAATTATATTTCTGTATGTGATGTAAACACCAGACAAACACAATTAAAAACCAGAGGGCAACAGATCATGTGAAAATATCATTTTGGTGTCATTCTCAAAACTTTTGGCCATGACTGTATATAAATATATATATATATATATATATATATATATATATATATATATATATATTGCTCAAAAAAATAAAGGGAACATGTAAACAACAGGATGGTATTTTAATGTTCCCCTTATTTTTTTTGAGCAACATATATATATATATACATATATATATATATATATATATATATATATATATATATAGTTCTATGTTAATATACTGTATAAAAAATGAGAAGATTAGAAATTTTCATACTGATAACAAGAACTTAAACTAAATTCATAAATCCTCTTGTGCACAGACAACTTTTCAGCAGTCTCATTATCATCACAGACATGACGACTTCAATGACAGGTAACATCTCTAAATAGAGCAGATGACACAGGATCCACCATTTCCATAAGGTGATGTCACAGCTCACCTCCCCCCCTCCTTTATAATCACTGATAACACCTCTATAGATAACACAGGATCCACCATTCACAATAGGTGATGTCACGGTTCACCTCCTCCCCCTCCTGTATAATGACTGATAACACAAGATCCACCATTCACAATGTCACAGCTCACTTCCTCCTCCTGTATAATGACTGATAACATTTCTATAGATAACACAGAATCCACCATTCACAATAGGTGATGTCACAGTTCATCTTCTCCTCCTGTACAATGACTGATAACACCTCTATATAGAGTAGATAACTCAGGATCCACCATTCACAATAGATGTCACAGCTCACCTCCTCCTGTACAATGACTGATAACACCTCTATATACATAAGATAACAAAGGACCCACCATTCACAATAGGTGATGTCACATCTCATCTCCTCCTCATATATAATGACTGGTAACACCTCTATATACAGAAGATAACAGATGGCCCACTGTTCAAAATAAGTGATGTCACAGCTCACCTCCTTCTCTTGTACAATGATTGATAACATCTCTATATACAGTAGATAACACTGGATCCACCATTCACAATAGGTGATGTCACAGCTCACCTCCTCCCTCTACTGTACAATGACTGATAACATCTCTATAAACAGAATATAACAGAAGATCCACAGTCACAATAGGTGATGTCACAGCTCACCTCCTCCTTTTCCTGTATATTGCTTGATAACACCTCTATATACAGAAGATAAGAGAGGATCCACCATTCACAATAGCTGATATCACAAAAATTGCCAAATATTCCCTTGATATGCAATGACTGTCATAAGTGGGACAAACCCTTTAAGAGCCCTAAGTCTTTGGCTCACGGATCAGAATAGCAAATATTTTAAACAGATTGAGCAAGATGTTCGCGTGATTATTATGCATGTATTTAGCAAGAACTGGAAGCCGTACAAACAAAATATACTTCACGTCTCCAGATTGCAGGAATATTATCCAAAGACAGGAGAGCAAGTAGTAATGTAATACATAATAGTGTGCATACTTTATCAAGGAATTCTGGGCAAGGGCTAAACCTAGACTTTTTGGTCTAGGGCTTCGTTAAGATTTTTTTTGGATCGAGTAGAGCTATCTCTACAGTTTTTAGCCAGGTAGGGCTATGCATAAATATTGTGGGGATGTTAGAGCTACACCTAGACTTTTCCGATAGGCTAGGGCTACTTCTAGACTTTTCCGATAGGCTAGGGCTACACCTAGACTTTTCCGATAGGCTAGGGCTACACCTAGACTTTTCAAGCTGGCTAGGGCTACACCTAGACTTTTCAGGCAGGCTAGGGCTACACCTAGACTTTTCCGATAGGCTAGGGCTACACCTAGACTTTTCCGATAGGCTAGGGCTACACCTAGACTTTTCCGATAGGCTAGGGCTACACCTAGACTTTTCCGATAGGCTAGGGCTACACCTAGACTTTTCAAGCTGGCTAGGGCTACACCTAGACTTTTCCGATAGGCTAGGGCTACACCTAGACTTTTTTGATAGGCTAGGGCTACACCTAGACTTTTCAAGCTGGCTAGGGCTACACCTAGACTTTTCAGGCATGTTAAGGCTACACCTAGACTTTTCGGACAGGATAGGACTACACCTAGACTTTTCAGGCAGACTAGGATTACACCTAAACTTTTCAGGCAGACTAGGATTACACCTAGACTTTTCAGGCAGACTAAGATTACACCTAGACTTTTCCGATAGGCTAGGGCTACACCTAGACTTTTCAGGCAGGCTCAGGCTACATCTAGACTTTTCAGGCAGGCTCAGGCTACATCTAGACTTTTCAGGCAGACTAGGACTACACCTAGACTTTTCAGAGAGGCTAGGGCTACATCTAGACTTTTCAGGCACGCTCAGGCTACATCTAGACTTTTCAGAGAGGCTAGGGCTACACCTAGATTTTTCAGGTAGCTTTCGACTACACCTAGACTTTTCAGGCAGGCTAGGACTACACCTAGATTTTTCAGGTAGCTTTGGACTACACCTAGACTTTTCAGGCAGGCTAGGGCTCCAGTAAGACTTTTCAGGCAGACTAGGCCTACACCTAAAAAAGGAGATAACTCCGGCACACTGTATATTTCCCTTAAAGTATGAATAGACACCAATGATTAATTATTGATCTTTTTCTTTTATTGAAGTGAAAAAGTGAAAAAAAAGTGCTGTACAAAGCAGAGTCCGCCAGATGACAACGTTTCGGCCTTGTGGCCTTCCTCGGGTCGGACACACTGGAATTAGAAGGAATCCCTACACAATCATGGGAGGATTGAGATATATGTACTCTACCAATGGTTTAGAGTTGTCATGGATTCAGAATGTATGGGTATATGGTAGGTAAGTGTCAGTTATCTGGAATATCGTATGTCACAATAATTGGATGATAAGACAATGTAGAGTCCAGGATCAACTATACAATCAGTTATGTGTGGAAGCCAGGTTAAGGGTGAAATCCTCAGAGCTTAGGTGCAAAATCCTGGGTGAATTCCAGGCCTTGGCCTCTTGGGGAGTATGTGGACCGCGCGTCCGGTGTGTCCTGTATGACATACGATAGTCCAGATAACCGACACTTCTGGGAGCTGTTTTCCAATATCATACATAGACCAGCGTCGCAGCAGAAGTATTAGCATGATGTGAGCTTGTTCCCTCACCAATAGAGGATCATATGATGACCCTACCACGTGTGAACAAGGAGTTGCACCTACTATATACCCATACATTCTGAATCCATGACAACTCTAAACCACTGGTAGCGTACATATATCTCAATCCTCCAATCATTGTGTAGGGATTCCTGCTCATTCCAGTGTGTCCGACCCGAGGAAGGCCACAAGGCCGAAACATTGTCATCTGGCGGACTCTCTGTTTTGTACAGCGCTTTTTTTACTTTTTCACTTCAATAAAAGAAAAAGATGAAGAATTAACCATTGGTGTCTATTCATACTTTAAGGGAGATATACAGTGCGCCGGAGTTATCTCCTTTTTGTACTGTTTGTTCTCCTGAGCACCTGTGCAAGGTGATGCTAGGTCCTCTTTTTTCTTTGTAATGCTAAACCTAGACTTTTCAGGCAGGCTAGGACTACACCTAGACTTTTCAGAGAGGCTATGGCTCCACCTAGACTTTTCAGGCAGGCTCGGGTTACACCTAGACTTTTCTGGCATGCTAGGGCTCCAACTAGACTTTTCTGGTAGACTAGGGCTACACCTAGACTTTTCAGGTAGACTAGGACTACACCTAGACTTTTCAGGCAGGCTAGGGCTACACCTAGACTTTTCAGGCAGGCTAGGGCTCCACCTTGACTTTTCAGACAGGCTAGTGATACACCTAGACATTTCAGGCAGACTAGGACTACACCTAGACTTTTCAGAGAGGGTAGAGCTACATCTAGACTTTTCAGGCAGGCTCAGGCTACACCTAGACTTTTCAGGCAGACTAGGACTACACCTAGACTTTTTAGAGAGGCTAGGGCTACACCTAGACTTTTCAGGCAGGCTAGGGCTCCACCTTGACTTTTCAGACAGGCTAGTGATACACCTAGACATTTCAGGCAGACTAGGACTACACCTAGACTTTTCAGAGAGGCTAGAGCTACATCTAGACTTTTCAGGCAGGCTCAGGCTACACCTAGACTTTTCAGGCAGACTAGGAATACACCTAGACTTTTTAGAGAGGCTAGGGCTACACCTAGACTTTTCAGGCAGGCTAGGACTACACCTAGACTTTTCAGTGAGGCTAGGGCTACACCTAGACTTTTCAGAGAGGCTAGGACTACACCTAGGCTTTTCAGAGAGGCTACGGCTACACCTAGACTTTTCAGGCAGGCTAGGGCTACACCTAGACTTAACAGAGAGGCTAGGGCTACACCTAGACTTTTCAGGCTGGCTAGGACTACACCTAGACTTTTCAGAGAGGCTAGGGCTACACCTAGACTTTTCAGAGAGGCTAGGGCTACACCTAGACTTTTCAGCCAGGCTAGGACTACAGCTAGACTTTTCAGAGAGGCTAGGGCTACACCTAGACTTTTCAGAGAGGCTAGGGCTACACCTAGACTTTTCAGGCAGGCTAGAACTACACCTAGACTTTTCAGAGAGGCCAGGGCTACACCTAGACTTTTCAGGCAGTCTAGGACTACACCTAGACTTTTCAGAGAAACTAGGGCTACACCTAGACTTTTCAGAGAGGCTAGGGCTACACCTAGACTTTTCAGGCAGGCTCGGGCTACACCTAGACTTTTCTGACAAGCTAGAGCTACAGTTATCATGCCTGAAAGACAAGCTGTTTCACTAAGAATGAAAGATAGATAGATAGATAGATAGATAGATAGATAGATAGATGGATAGATAGATAGATTTTATATCATCCTCAAGACATTTGACTTGAATCTCCTCTTTCCCGATGCGACTAATTACCTGGGTCAATACAGCCCTGTACGCTCATTTTTCCAATTACCATCTCTTCCATGTATGCCTGTAATCCCTGTAGATAGCAGACTCTTCTGAAGCGGGATCTCATCATTCTTGATTTGCTCTTGTTGGTTTATCGGCTCTTGTTTGCATTTCTTTAACATTGAACAGAAGTGATGTACACGGCAAAAAACTACAGTATATACAGCACAATCATCAGCTGCTCACACACACAACACAGATACCGGGGTCTGATGAAGGACCGGTGAAGTCTAGAACCAGTGCTGGACTCTAATGAAGTCTAGGTGCTGGTGTGCTGGTAAGTCTAGGTACTGGTATGTTCACAAAGTCTAGGTGCTGGGATGTTGGTAAAGTCTAGGTACTGGTGTGTTCGTAAAGTCTAGGTGCTGGGCTGTTGTTAAAGTCTAGGAACTGGGGTATCAGTAAAGTCTAACTACTGGGGTGTTGGTAATGTCTAGGTCCTGTGGTATCAGTAAAGTCAAGGTATTGGTCTGTCGGTAAACTCTAGGTGCTGGTGTGTTGGTAAAGTCTAGGTACTGGTGTATTGGTAAAGTCTATGTACTGGGGTGTTGATAAAGTCTAGGTACTGGTATGTTCGTAAAGTCTAGGTGCTGGGATGTTGGTAAAGTCTAGGTACTGGTGTGTTCGTAAAGTCTAGGTGCTGGGGTGTTGGTAAAGTAAAGGTACTGGAGTATCGGAAAAGTCTAGATGCTTGTGTGTTGATAAAGTCTAGGTACTGGAGTATCGGAAAATTATAGATACTGGTTTGTTGGCAAAGTCTAGATAGTGGTGTCTTGGTAAAGTTTTGGTGCTGGGGTGTTGGTAAAGTCTAGTTGTTGGGTGTTGGTAAAGTCTAGGTACTTGTGTGTTGGTGAAATATAGGTACTGGGGTGTTGGTAAAGTCTACGTACTGGTGTGTTGGTAAAGTTTCGGTGCTGGGGTGTTGGTAAAGTCTAGTTGTTGCGTGTTGGTAAAGTCTAGGTACTTGTGTGTTGGTAAAATCTTGTTGTTGAGGTGTCGATGAATTCTGGGGTTCTAGGGTTAGGTATCAGATTTCTCCCATAAGGACATGTTTGCACAATTTGCGGATACTGCTCTTGATTCAGGAGTGGTTGGAGACGTTTTTGATACTAGGTTTATATATATGGTCAAGACTTCTTTATTCCCAAGAGATGTTGATGACGTAGGGTCTTACTTTTCTTGTTGACCTACCAAACCTTAGAACATCCATATTGTTTGGCCGGTCAACGAGCAACTTTTTGGAAGGGCGCACTGTGTAACAGATCCCTAAGCTCTTCCTACATGGCTGCCCAGCTTTATTTAGAAAAAGGAGCCATTCAATTAGAGCAATCCCAACTTTACAATGAGAGTGCTCCTCTTGTTGCCTCCACCACCCTCTAATCATCAAGCATTTGGAGGTCCATTCATTTGGTGCCACTGTCTCGACTTGGAAAACGTTATTGCCTCATCTGGTGACAAAACTCTATAAAAATATAAAAAATAGTCCTTTTGTCTGCTCTAAACCCAATGCCTTCAGCAATTTTGTAATAAGACAGCTGCTCCGAGAAACCAGACCAGAGCAAGTACTCTGCAAACCTCTGATTTAATACAACAAATCTGGGACATCACTCCAGAGACAGCCATAACCTAATTCAGCAAATAATCTACCTTAGTAACATTTGAGGGTTTCGCTTTTTGCTGCACAGCTGTATAATATAGCCACCTGCCATCCCAATAAATAATAGAGGTAATAAGCTGGTCATAATGAGGCTATGGCCTGGATCATGCACGCTTTGCAGGAGATCCCAACCGCAGCCAAAGGATTTGCAGATGTTTCTACACGTGAATCGCCGGAGAGGGCGTCTCGGTCTGCCGTTGTCACATCGTGCAGGTCAGCAGTTGCCAGCTCCAGTGACTGATGGTTTTAATAACGTATAAAACCCTTCCCGTTCTCCAGCCATCAACGGCAAATGAGCTCCTCAGAGTCTGTTTATACCGTTCTAACATGGGTACATTAGGGCAGAGGCACCTCGTCCACTACCTTAGATCTTCACTGAATATATCTAAAACCCAACGTCTTCAGTTCTTGTCACTAGGGGTAAGTCCAGATATGCCGGATGTAACGCTCGCGGCTGGAGTACAGTTAGTGGAACCAGTAGACCTCAGGGTGAACCCAGGCTTACACCTTAGTGGGAGAAGCTTAACTAAGCGCGGACGCCAGGTACCACTTCCAGAGCAGTGACCGGGATTGTGGCAGTTGACCACCAGGGCAGATGATGGATTCAGGTATAGCTGAGGTAGGCTGAGGAGGCAGGTACAGACAGGAATGATGGGTACAGTAGGGATAGACATGTATGAGAAGGCAGGTACTGGAGATGGACACAGAGATAACAGGACAGGAGCTCAGGACCTGACAACTAGCCAGGTAGCAGACAGACTGACTAACTAAAGGTCTTGTGCAGGCACCTCCCCTAATGGGAGGATGCCTTAAATACACAGTGCCTCTCAGTCATAGGCTAAGAGGCATTTCCTGGAGATAACACGCCAGTGCGGTATGTACAGGGCCCGCAAGGGGAGGCAGGCAGGAGAGCACGTGGGAAGAATGCAACCTGGCTAGGGCAATAAGTCGGCGACTCTGCAGAGACGCCGGCGCTACATCGTATTTACAGCATAAATTGTGCACCCCATGCTGTGCAAGAAGATTTTGCTACAGAATGTGCAAATTTGGAGCAGATTTTCAGCCAAACCCAAAATAGAAATTATACCCCACATCCCACATCTGGACTGACCCTTATATAGGATGTCAGGCTTCATCTTTTCTTAACTCCAATGTGTCTAAAGCACACCCTTGTGGTGCTCTGTGCTCAGATAGGAAGTGATGCTGCACCGTTCACCACCTGTGATTGTCTGCAGCGGTCAAGTGACTTCATTAGGGGCCATCCTAGTCACCTCATGGTAAGGTGACCAAAGAACAGGGTGTTATTACCTCCTGTCCTGGTGGAGAAGACCATAGTGGCCTACACAGGGCCGGATTAAGGTTGGTGGGGGCCCCTGGGCAGAGAATCTGGTGGGGGCCCCATAAACGTTAACATTTTTAGCCATAACAGTAGAGCACAAACTGTAGCATTTAGATATAAATCCAATGAACATGTATCTTACCCTGTTCTGCCATATTCAGATTTACAGTACTACAATACAGATACAGTCCAGGATCACTCACAGCCGTCACTTAGGCCCCTTTCACACGTCAGTGATTCTGGGACGTTTGTGCTTTTTTTTAAACGTACCAGAATCACTGACATACGCAGACCCATTATAATGAATGGGTCTGCTCACACGTCAGTGATTTGTCACTGCACGTGTCTCCGTGCGGCGTACCTGCGTGTGCGTGATTGCTGCACGGAGACATGTCCATTTTTTTCTGGCATCACTGATGTCCCACGGACCACGCAGTGGTGTGCTCCGTGAAACACGTGCCAGAAAAAAAACGTGCTTTTAAAATAATAAACATTTTAACTCACCCGGCGTCCAGCGATGTCCTCTGCAGCCCGTTCTCCCTGCTCCTTCTGTGCCGGCTGATTACTGTCGCGCATATTCATTATGCGCGACACAGCCGACCCGGAAGCAGCTCCTGCAGGGGTCACCGCCGACCGGATGCTGCACCGCGGGAGCGATCAGCACCATGGACAGCGGGAGCGGGCGCAGGTGAGTGAATCTCTAAGTGCAATCACGGGCCACGGAGAACGGAGCCCGGATTGCACTTAGACAACCCGCGTGTGCCGTGATTTTCGGCACACGCAGGGACATGTGCGTGTTTTACACGCCAGTGAAAAACTTCAGTGTTTTTCACTGACGTGTGAAACGGGCCTTATACACACAGTACAATACAGACACAGTCCAGGATCACTCACAGCCGTCACATATACACACAGTACAATACAGACACAGTCCAGGATCACTCACAGCCGTCACTTATACACAGTACAATACAGACACAGTCCAGGATCACTCACAGCCGTCACATATACACACAGTACAATACAGACACAGTCCAGGATCACTCACAGCCGTCACTTATACACACAGTACAATACAGACACAGTCCAGGATCACTCACAGCCGTCACATATACACACAGTACAATACAGACACAGTCCAGGATCACTCACAGCCGTCACTTATACACAGTACAATACAGACACAGTCCAGGATCACTCACAGCCGTCACTTATACACACAGTACAATACAGACACAGTCCAGGATCACTCACAGCCGTCACTTATACACACAGTACAATACAGACACAGTCCAGGATCACTCACAGCCGTCACATATACACACAGTACAATACAGATACAGTCCAGGATCACTCACAGCCGTCACATATACACACAGTACAATACAGATACAGTCCAGGATCACTCACAGCCGTCACTTATACACAGAAAGTAGAGTTACTCACATATTTTTAATTGATCCCAATGTTAAGGCAGCCAGGGACGGCTCCAGGTTTTTGTGGTCCCCGGTTGAGTCTCAGGGGGCCCCATCCACACACAGACACGCACATACACATACAGGCATACGTACATATACATATTTGAAGACAAATTCACAAAAATACATTTAAACAGACAAATATATGCACAGTCATATACACTGACATACATGCAGACACAGACGCATTACACGTGTTAATATGGAGAAGTCACAAGCAGCCTCACTCACCTCCCCCGCTTGTTTCCAGCTCCTCCAGGACATATGGCTGTGTTGCATGATGGCCATCACTAACTGACATGACTACACACCATGCACACTGACACAGCACTGCTGTATATACATCACAGGAGGGGCTGGGGCCTACAATATATACATTACAGGAGGGGCAGGGGGCATAGACATTACTGGGGGGGGGCATAGACGTTACTGGAGAGGCAAACAGCTCTGGTGGCGTACACATTACTGGGATGGGTGGCTTAGCGCTCTGGGGGACCCATATAGTTCTGGGGTGCCGCATAGACTGCTCTGATTCATATATACACACACACAGCTCTGCTTCATACACACACACAGCTCTGCTTCACACACACACACACACACACACACACAGCTCTGCTTCACACACACACACACACACACACACACACAGCTCTGCTTCACACCACACATCTTTCTTCAGCTCTGCTTCACACACACACAGCTCTGCTTCACACACACACACACACATCTCTGCTTCACACACACTCACACACACACACACACCTCTGCTTCACACCACACATCTTTCTTCAGCTCTGCTTCACACACACAGCTCTGCTTCTCACACACACAGCTCTGCTTCACACCACACATCTTTCTTCAGCTCTGCTTCACACACACACACACACACACACACACACAGAGCTCTGCTTCACACACACACTCACACAGCTCTGCTTCACACACACACACAGCTCTGCTTCACACCACACATCTCTCTTCAGCTCTGCTTCACACACACACACACACACACACAGCTCTGCTTCACACCACACATCTTTCTTCAGCTCTGCTTCACACACACAGCTCTGCTTCACACACACACACACACACAGCTCTGCTTCACACACACACACACACACAGCTCTGCTTCACACACACACACACACACACAGCTCTGCTTCACACACGCACACACACACACACAGCTCTGCTTCACACACGCACACACACACAGCTCTGCTTCACACACGCACACACACACACAGCTCTGCTTCACACCACGCATCTTTCTTCAGCTCTGCTTCACACACACACAGCTCTGCTTCACACACACACACACAGCTCTGCTTCACACGCACTCACACACACACACACACGGCTCTGCTTCACACACACACACACAGCTCTGCTTCACACACGCACACACACACACATGGCTCTGCTTCACACACGCACACACACACACACGGCTCTGCTTCACACACACACACGGCTCTGCTTCACACACACACACACACACACGGCTCTGCTTCACACACACACACACACACACAGCTCTGCTTCACACACACACACACACGGCTCTGCTTCAAACACACACACAGCTCTGCTTCACACACACACACACAGCTCTGCTTCACACACACACACACAGCTCTGCTTCACACACACACGGCTCTGCTTCACACACACACGGCTCTGCTTCACACACACGGCTCTGCTTCACACACACACACAGCTCTGCTTCACACCACGCATCTTTCTTCAGCTCTGCTTCACACACACACACAGCTCTGCTTCACACGCACTCACAGCTCTGCTTCACACGCACTCACATACACACACACACACACACACACACAGCTCTGCTTCACACACACAAACACAGCTCTGCTTCACACCACACATCTTTCTTCAGCTCTGCTTCACCCACACAGCTCTGCATCACACACACACACACACACAGCTCTGCATCACACCACAGATCTTTCTTCAGCTCTGCCCCTACCTGCTCTGATGCCATCCTCCTGCTGCTCCGGTATAGGCCGCCATCCTCCTGCTGCTGTTCCGGTGCCGCGGCCATCCTCCTGCTCCGGTTAGTCTCCTCTCCTGGCCGTGGCGTGGGTCTTCTCCTCCGCGGCAGCGCGCGTGGGTCTTTTCCTCCGCGGCCGCGCGCGTGGGTCTTCTCCTCCGCGGCCGCGCGCGTGGGTCTTCTCCTCCGCGGCCGCGCGCGTGGGTCTTCTTCTCCGCGGCCGCGAGCGTGGGTCTTCTCCTCCGCGGCCGCGAGCGTGGGTCTTCTCCTCTGCGGCCGCGAGCGTGGGTCTTCTCCTCCGCGGCCGCGAGCGTGGGTCTTCTCCTCCGCGGCGTCCTGCTGTGACGTCCGCGGCGTCCTGCTGTGACGTCCGCAGCACTGGACGCCGCAGCAGAGCAGGGAGCAGGCACACCTCTGACCCCGGAAGTACAGGCGATGGTACTTCCGAGGTCAATCAGCGTCCTGCGCCCGCAGTCTGTTTTTGCGTCTTAGAGACGCAGATACAAATAAATGTAGGTGCTCCCCCCCCCCCAAAAAACACAGCTGATTTAGACTGTCTTTACGGAGGGGGAGCGGGTGTGAAAAAAAGAAAAAAAATTGCTGACGGGTGACAAGTATGGCCCTGGTGGTGGGGGCCCCCTTAGAAGCTCTTTTGGTGGGGGCCCCGGGGCTGAAGCCCCGCCTGCCCCGCCTATAATCCGGCCCTGGGCCTACACCACATTCTCAATGGTTGCAGCAGGTAAGTATGCCCGGTTTGTATTATTTGTTAACCATCTCTACTGTACCTGTAAAGTTTGTGTTGACAATAGATAATCTCCTTAATCTTTCTCAGGCTGCTTCCCTTTAACCATCCCGGCCACCTGTAAAGTCCTTGATGTGGCCTGATCCTTTACAGAAGGTTACCTGTTTCCTATAGAGTAGATAATAAATGGTCCTGTTGACAATCCATCCTTCGTCCTTCCTGTAGTGGGCCGGATTTTGCACACTGCATGTGACATGCAAGCGGCTGCGCAGGGCATACTCTGCAGTCTCGCTCTGCATTGGCAAGAAAAATGGACATGAATACGAGCAGGAAGGGGACAGAGGGGTCAAGTAGGACATTTTCTAGTCATCTAGTCAATGACCAATAGTGATACCGACTTCACTATTGGTCCCTGATGAAAAGCATCAACCAGCCAAGCGTGGGGGCTTGCAATTGACTATATGTATGACTTGAATTGGGTAGCTTTTGGCTTAGGTGTGCACACCCTAGAAGACTGGTATTGAGCTCTTGGAGAGAATATACCCGGCTTTGGGTTGCTGAAACCCTTCTTTCCACTTGGCCTACAAAACTGAACAACGTGGTGCAATATTGACGTAAAAACAATTTATCCTTCCCTGGGTGATTAAAAATGTGTGTTGCACCACAGGTTGACCTTGTTTTCATTTTTTCTAAAATCCATTTTCATATCTATGTCAACCAGAGTACAAAGGCCTTTGATACAATAATAGTCCCTAATGGTCTAGCAGAAGACAACCCGATTTGGACCTATGGTGAGATCTTCCATTCAAGGGAAAGAAAGGCTTAAAAGGGTATCCTCAAATTTGGAAGGTAACCCCTATCTGCGGAATAGGGATTAAGATCCCGGATTCTGGAGGTCCGACCTCTGAAAAACCCCAGGTGAATGGAGCAGAGGTCCATCATGCGCACTGCCACTCCATTTGGTCTCATGGCTTAAGACCAACCAAACCTAGAGTCATATGGAGCTCTTCACAATGGTCTGACCCCATCAATTGAAAGATTATCCTGTATCCCATTTATGGTAGATGAATCTCAAATTTGAGATTACCCCTTTAAGCCCTCCCCTATTCACCAGATCATAGAGCCAATAGCCATCACTCCCAATGCCTAAGACCAACCAAACCCAGCATCACATGGAGCTCTTCACAACATTCTGACTCAATTAGAGCAATCCCAACTGTGCAAGGTGCTCTACTTGTTGCCTCCACCACCCTCTAATCATCAAGCATTTGAAGGTCCATTCACTTGTACCTATGGTGAGATCCTCCATTTACAGTAGGAGAAAGGAAGGCTTAAAAGGGTATCCTTAAGTTTGGAAGCTAACCCCTATCTATGGGATAGGGATTTAAATCCCAATTGGTGGAGGTCCAACCTCTGAAGAGCCCCAGGTGAATGGAGCAGAGGTCCATCATGCACACTGCCACTCCATTCATTCTCATGGCCTAAGACCAACCAAACCCAGTGTCACATGGAGCTCTTCACATTATTCTGACTCAATTAGAGCAATCCCAACCTTGCAAGGTGCTTTACTAGTTGGCTCCACCACCTTCTAATCATCAAGTATTTGGAGGTCCATTCATTTGTACCTATGGTGAGATCTTCCATTCAAGAGAAAGGAAGGTTTAAAAGGGTAATCTCAAGTTTGGAAGTTAACCCCTATCCATTCGTTTTCATGGGCGTGCCTAAGCCCAACCAAGCCTAGCGTCACATGGAGCTCTTCACAACCCCTATCTATGGGATAAGGATTTAGATCCTGATTGTTGGAGATACAACCCCTGGGTGAATGGAGCAGAGGTCCATCATGCGTACTGCCACTCCATTGATTCTCAAGGCCTAAGACCAACGTAACCCAGTGTCACCTGGAGCTCCTCACAACATTCTGACCCCCATCAATTGAAAGGTTACTCCCTATCCCATGGATGGGAGATGAAACTCAAACTTGAGAATACCTCTTTGAACCCCCACCAGATCGTGAAGTAAACAGCTATCTCTCCCAACGTCCCCCACCAATTTCTCCTGTGATCTTTGTGAGAGCATCTGCCATGGCTTGGCTCATAACTCAGAGATTAAAAGGATTGGCGGTCCGAAATCAGAGATGCAGGGTCCTTCTCGCCCACAAATCAAGGATAACTAGGAGCCCATAAACATTAGATATTAGGGGTTCCGTTGACCGTAGTCTAATATTTAAGGAACCCTACTTTTCTTCTCTTTGATGGTATGATGGGTCCAATTCTGACTAGTCAATAAAGTTGACTGCAGAGGTTGCTCAACCATTTACTCCACTCCTAGGCAATGGGTGGGAATTGTAAAATTAGACAAATAAGTCAATATAGTATATACAAATCTCAAGGAAATGTTGGATCAACCGGTTTCTTGCATATTCATAGTTTTTGTAGCCTAAAAGCAAAATTTTAGACTTGTCCCAATATATTGAAGGGCGGCTGCCGCCAGGTTCTTTTCGCTCCGAGATTCTCACTTAGGAGAAAAAGAACCATTGTTGCAACCATATTAAGTTGGAACAAAAGCAAACACATAGACTTAGAGGATATCAAGTTAGCTCGACAATAATTACAGCTGTTGATCCTTAATATCATTGTGTAAAGCACTCAAAGCCCCTTTCAGACACCACTATAGAAAAGAGCTGTATTTACTATGAAGGATTACGGAGACGCACAAGCCCGGGGCGTTCTAGTTCAAAGGCAACTGAAAAATTGCCTTCTTTTATATTTCATATATTATGGAGAAAAAAGAAAGATTGGTTGGGGCCACCTTCCCACTTCACTCTTGATTAGTAATTGGATTTACATATATATATATATATATATATATATATATATATATATATATGCGCAATTCTTTTATTAAAGCAAAACTTTTCACCAGAAATGTATCTATTATTTAAATCAGGTTTTTGTATTTTTAATACATTTTTGCCAATGTTTTGGGGGGGTTTTATATATCAAATATAATTTTTTTCCTGCAATTCTCACACCGTCCACTGGGGTTTTTTTTTCAGACTCTAACTTCCTGTTGTTAAGGAATTGCACATGTACATTAGCCTCATTAAACAGACCCCCGCCCTATATTTTGTATTGAAGCATCTAATGAGCGTGTGCAAAGGTTATTGCGAAGGGAGAGGAGCAGGGGAGCTGTGATATCACTTATGGTGGTTGGTGGGTCATGTGTTATCAGCTGGGTTTAGAAGTGATATCAGTCAATGTACAGAAGGAGGAGGTGAGCTTTGACATTGCCGATGGTGATTGGTGGATCCTGTGTTATCAGTCATTGTACAAGAGGAGGAGGTGAGCTGTGACATCACCTGTTGTGATTGACGGATCCTGTGTTATCAGCTGTGTTTAAAAGTGTTTTCCGTCATTGTGCAGGAGGAGGAGGTGAGCTGTGACATCACCTATTGTGATTGACGGATCCTGTATTATCAGCTGTCTTTAAAAGTGTTATCGATCATTGTGCAGGAGGAGGAGGAGGAGGTGAGCTATGGCATCATCTATTGTGATTGATGGATCCTTTGTTATCAGACGTGTTTTACAGTGTTATCAGTCATTGTGCAGGAGGAGGAGGTGAGCTGTGACATCGCCTATTGTGATTGATGAATTCTGAGTTATCAATTGTGTTTAGAAGTTTTATCAGTCATTTTACAGGAGGAGGAGGTGAGCTGTGATATTGTCCATTGTGATTGATGAATTCTGAGTTATCAATTGTGTTTAGAAGTTTTATCAGTCATTTTACAGGAGGAGGAGGTGAGCTGTGATATTGTCCATTGTGATTGATGGATCCTGTGTTATTTACTGTATATAGCGGTGTTATCAGTCATTGTGCTGGAGGAGGTGAGCTGTAACATTGCTTATTGTGATTGGTGGATCCTGTGTTATCTACTGTATGTATAGGTGTTATCAGACATTGTACAGGAGGAGGAAAGGGTGATCTGTAACACCACCTATAGTGTGATTGATGTATCCTATGATATCAACTGTGTTTAGAAATATTATCAGTCATTGTACAGGAGGAGGAGGAGGTGAGCTGTGATATTATCCATTGTGATTGGTGGATCCTGTGTTATCTACTGTATATAGCGGTGTTATCAGTCATTGTACAAGAGGAGGAGGAGGTGAGCTGTGACATAGCCTATTGTGATTGATGGATCCTGTGTTATCATCTGTGTTCAGAAGTGTTACCTATCATTGTAATCCTGCCTCTGATGATATGGAGTCTACTGAAAACTGTTCCTGAAAGGAAAGGATTTTTTAATAAATCGGTTCAGTTTTTGTTTTCCAGATCCTTTCACCCTGATTTCTCAAAGTTGTCAAATTTGGCTCAAATGTCCCCCAAGAGTAGATCCATCAATAAAGTGAATTGATGTACAACAGTTATTTTGGTGCAAATTTTGCACCATTTATCAAAACGCGTTTCTTTCTTTTTTACTTTGTGCAAAATTTTTGCAAACTCCGTACCCTACTTTGACGCAAAGACCAAAAACAAAGAAAAGGGGCTTTAAAAATAAAAATTGCAATTGATGATTGGAGGGGAATAATCTCTATTATTTCAGTGTAACATCCCATTATAGATTTGCGGATTCATGGCGACCAACTCAATTTAATTTCATCGCAGAAGGCACAAAACAAAATCAGGAGTAAAGCTCGTAATTACTTACAGTCATGCACAAAGTGACGTCTGGGGAGTGTGGAGAAATCCTTGTGGTTTTCTCAGGTCACTTGGCAGACGTCCACGCCGCGCTGCTGTATCATTGATACGTCTTTGGTAGCAAAATTGTTTTTTGAGAAGCGGTTTCTTCTTTTTTTTTTTTGCGCCAATAATCCCGGGGGAACGGACCGTAATGTCCAGTAGTTAAGGAGCCTTGACATTGACCCATACCTCTGGCTCCCCGATCATGTTGAAAACTTACCAAGCAGGAATCCTGCTGGGGCAGAACCGGGAGCGATGGACTCGGGATCGGAAGGAACACATAGACCTCTGTTCCCACTGCCCATAGCTGAGGTTTTACTATCATTAGTTCACAAAATATTCATTTTTGACAGTAAATCATCAGGACAAAGGCAACAAAGGAGGTGCCAGCAGGTACCTGCCCCTTGACGGCTTTAGATAGACCCCCAGGATGGTTGCTGTAATGTTCGCGACCAATGTAAGGATGGCGAGTGAGGTTAGTGGACCCACTGGACCACAGGCGGGATCTGGGCTTACCCTTTACCCTCTAACTAAGCACCCAACGCAAGGCAGACGCCAGGTACCTCTCCCAGGGCAGTGACTGGGACTGTGGCAGATGACCCCCATGAGAGGGAGTACAGGCGGGGTGACTGAGGCATGCAGGACAGGTGGGTGCGAAAAGATATGGTGGGCACTGCAGGTATAGACAGGTATGGGAAGGCAGGTACTAGAGAGAGACACAGGGATGACAGGACAGGATCTCAGGACCTGATTGGAACACTGACTGAATAACTTAAGGCATTGCACAGGCACCTCCCCTAATGGGAAGGTGCCTTAAATACACAGTGCTTCTCAGCCATTTGCTGAGAGGCATTTCCTGGAGTAAAAAATGCAGTCGGATTATTTTGTAATATACATGTGTTGCTTCCTGAAAGAGGAAGGTAGAGTAAAAAATATAATCTGACTATTTTGTATTATACATATGTTGTTTCCTGAAACAGGATGGTAGAGTAATAAATATAGTCTGACTATTTTTGAATACATACATGTGTAGTTTCTTAAAACAGGATAGTAGAGTTAAAAAAATATAGTCTGACTATTTTGTATTATGCATGTGTTGTTTCCTGAAACAGGATGGTAGAGTAAAAAATATAGTCTATTTGTATTATACATTTGTTGTTTCCTGAAACAGGATGGTGAAGTAAAAAATATAGTCTGACTATTTTGTATTATACATGTTTTATTTCCTGAAAGAGGATGGTAGAGTAAAAAATAGTCTGACTATTTTGTATTATACTTGTGTTGTTTCCTGAAACAGGATGGTAGAGTAAAAGTTATTAATCACGGTCTTAGACATGATTTTTCTAAACAGCGTACCAGCAGGTCAGACGTGGTACTGCAAGTGAAAAGTATTAATATCGTAAACAATATTTCTACACCTAAAGTTATAATGATACATGAACAACATAACGCTACAGTATCCTGAGGTGTTAAAAGCAAATGTGATCCGTGTTACATCTGAACAACTCAACACAGAAGCTCCTAATGCTGTTTTCATGCATAAATTAGCATAAAAATGAATATAATGCTAATTTAACACCTACTAATGTGCAAAATTCAAGTTCTTATTAGCAAGTTGTTAATATAAAGAAAGCGCATTGCCAACACCAGCACGCACAGCTCTGGGGCTGCTCGTATTCATAATGTATGTGGTGGTGGAAAAATGGCAAAACAAGGAGCACAAAAACATTGATGGACTCAAATTAGTATCATGGTAGTGGTATTAAAGACATGGAGAAATCATAGACAGCAATTTTCCCAAAAATATTTTTCCCAGCACACGGCGTCTGTTAGATGCCGAATTTAACCAGGCGAAACCAAAAAGCTCCAGCAGTCGTTTTCCTGAAGTGGCTTCATTTTCAGCTTTGCCGTTATTCTTGCAGTGTTGTTCGCTCTATACTTTGTATTGACATAAGTATTAGATGTAAATTTAACCAGGTTTTACAGGAAACTTGCACAGCACATGGAGTCTGTTAGATGCTAACTATTCCCAGGCGAAACAAAAAAAAGCTCCATCAGGGGTTTTACTAAAACGGCTTCTTTGCCAGGTTTTCCGTCATTCTTGCAGTGTCTTTTGCACTATACTTTGTATGGATATACCCATTTGATGTACGTTTCACCACATTTTCCAGGGAACTTGCACAGCACACGGCGTCTGATAAATGCTGAATTTTCCAAGGGCGAAACCAAAAAAGCTCCAGCAGTCATTTTCCTGAAGCAGCTTCTTTGGAAGATTTGCCGTCATTCTTGCGTTGTCTTTCATTCTATACTTTGTATGGACATACCCGTTGGATGTAAATGTCACCAAATTTTCCAGGAAACTTGCACAGCACATGGCATCTGTTAGATGCCAAATTTTCCAAGGTGAAACCAAAAAAGCTCCAGCAGTCATTTTCCTGAAGCAGCTTCTTTCGCAACTTTGCCGTCATCCTTGCTGTGTTTTTGACTCTATACTTTAGGTATAAAGATGATTTCTTTTAAGTGCTTCAGGGTTTCTGAACCCCAAAAGTGATTAAAAGAAGTGACATAAGCCAATACATGTGCACAGCAGAGTCGTTTTGACATTACTGTACCTGATCATAGAATGGTAGAGTTGGAACGGACCTCAAGGACCATCGGATCCAACCCCCTGCAAGTGCAGGTTTTCCTAAATCATTTCCATAAGATTTCCATAATATCCATTTCTGTTTCGCCCTTTGCTGTGCTTCTTCAGGTATTTCCGGGCAGAACCCACCTGAAAATATTATTCACAAAGCCAAAATTTGCTCTAGGTCATTTAGGTTGGTGGAAAGTCTCTCAATTGCCATTTTTAGGGGGGTGAATACTTTTGCAAACTCTCTTGTCTCTTGAACTCAACTTTTTCTTTAATCGCTTTTTTCATTTTAGATCTTTTACTAAACAAGCAATGTCAGTGAAGGTTGTATGGGGATTATTTTATTTTTTCCAGGTAGATTTTCACACGCAGAGATAAGAGAGACGCGCACAGACTAAATATGTAAGGTGCCAGACTCACCCCTGCTGATCCAAGGTCAGCACATAGTAAAAGCCTAAAGATGCATTCACTCATGCATAAAGATCTCAAGAATTAATATAAAGAACGTCCGCCTTGGTATCAATGTTTTAATGAGCGGGCTTTTCTAGTTTTCGTGGTGTATTTTTAGGATCTCCGAAATTGAGAGCAGCCACTTAGCGCGCGACTTATTAGTTCTCATCAAATATACACGCCTAGACTAGAAGGGTGAGCAGCAAGGCTCTAATCCTAAGTATTAGGGCTAATGCCTGATGGAATCTGTTTTGTGAAAAATTTGAAGACTTCGCGTCTCCGAGCCTGGATGTTGTTTTATCTCTATCCACCTTACTCCTCGCTCTTCCCTAATAATCCAGTTTCCTACACATCAAAGGGTTTAAAATGTGCTGAAATCGGCTGAACAAGGAGATAGAAGAATTCAGCCTCAGCAAGGAACCCAAAGGGGCTTTAGCATCCCCACAAAGGAGGGGGTATGGAAATTAAAGGGAAACAAGACAGTCAGCAGCCAACTCCCAAATTCTCAGAGGATGGGATGTTGGTCAAGGGCATCTGGCTTGAAAGCAAGGGAGGTATAGATAAAATTTCTTCTGGCAAGCTCTACATTGTGCCATTAAATTCATCCCAAAGTAGAGCTGTATTAAAGGTAATGTATATTACCCACAATGGTTAATATATATTTTTTTTAATTTGGCAATGCTTTTTTCCATATCACAACTAAAAATAAAAAATTGATATCTCACACCGCCCATTGGGGCTTTTTTAAACTCTAACTTCCTGTTGTTTCAGGAAACAACACATGTATATTACCCAAAATGGTTTATTTTGTTTTTCAATTTGGCAATATTTTTTTTCCATATCACAATTTGTACTAAAAATAAAAAAATGAAATCTCGCAATTCTCACACCGCCCATTGGGGCTTTTTTAAACTCTAACTTCCTGTTGTTTAAGGAAACAACACATGTATATTACCCATAATGGTTAATTTTTTTTAATTTGGCACTATTTTTTTTCCCATATCACAATTTGTACTAAAAATAAAAAATTGAAATCTCGCAATTCTCACACCGCCCACTGGGGCTTTTTTACTCTAACTTCCTGTTGTTTCAGGAAACAACACATGTATATTACCCATAATGGTTTATTTTGTTTTTTAATTTGGAAATATTTTTTTTCCATATCACAATTTGTACTAAAAATAAAAAAATGAAATCTCACACCGCCCATTGGGGCTTTTTTAAACTCTAACTTCCTGTTGTTTCAGGAAACAACACATGTATATTACCCAAAATGGTTTATTTTGTTTTTTAATTTGGCAATATTTTTTTTCCATATCACAATTTGTACTAAAAATAAAAAAATGAAATCTCGCAATTCTCACACCGCCTACTGGGGCTTTTTTTAAACTCTAACTTCCTGTTGTTTCAGGAAACAACACATGTATATTACCCATAATGGTTGTTTTTTTTAATTTGGCACTATTTTTTTTCCCATATCACAATTTGTACTAAAAATAAAAAATTGAAATCTCGCAGTTCTCACACCGCCCACTGGGGCTTTTTTTAAACTCTAACTTCCTGTTGTTTCAGGAAACAACACATGTATATTACCCATAATGGTTTATTTTTTTTAATTTGGCACTATTTTTTTTCCCATATCACAATTTGTACTAAAAATAAAAAAATGAAATCTCGCAATTCTCACACCGCCAACTGGGGCTTTTTTTAAACTCTAACTTCCTGTTGTTTCAGGAAACAACACATGTATATTACCCAAAATGGTTTATTTTGTTTTTTAATTTGGCAATATTTTTTTTCCATATCACAATTTGTACTAAAAATAAAAAAATGAAATCTCGCAATTCTCACACCGCCAACTGGGGCTTTTTTTAAACTCTAACTTCCTGTTGTTTCAGGAAACAACACATGCACATTACCTAAAATGGTGTTTTATTTATTTTTTTAATTTTTTTTTTTTATTTGGCTATTTTGTTTTCCATATCACAAGCTGTAATAAAAATAACAAATTTAATTCTTTCAATTCTCTCCACAGCCACTGGGGCATTTTTTTTTACTCTAACTTCCTGTTGTTTCAGGAAACAACATATGTACATTACCCAAAATGGTTCAGTTATTTATTTATTTATTTACTTTTAATTTGGCAATGTTTTTTTTCCATATTACAGTCTGTGATAAAGAGAAAAAAAATTAATTCTTGCAATTCTCTCCACAGCCACTGGGGCTTTTTTTTAGACTCTAACTTCCTGTTGTTTCAGGAAACAACACATGCAGATTACCCACAATGGTGGTATATTTATTTATTTATCTATTTTATTTCGCATTGGGTTTTTTTCCATATTGCAATCTGTACTAAAAATAAAAAATTGAAATCTTGCAATTCTCACACCGCCCACTGGGGCTTTTGTAAACTTTAACTTCCTGTTGTTTCAGGAAACAACATATGTACATTACCCAAAATGGTTCAGTTATTTATTTATTTATTTACTTTTAATTTGGCAATGGTTTTTTTCCATATTACAGTCTGTGATAAAGAGAAAAAAAATTAATTCTTGCAATTCTCTCCACAGCCACTGGGGCTTTTTTTTAGACTCTAAATTCCTGTTGTTTCAGGAAACAACACATGCAGATTACCCACAATGGTGGTATATTTATTTATTTATCTATTTTATTTCGCATTGGGTTTTTTTCCATATTGCAATCTGTACTAAAAATAAAAAATTGAAATCTTGCAATTCTCACACCGCCCACTGGGGCTTTTGTAAACTTTAACTTCCTGTTGTTTCAGGAAACAACACATGTATATTACCCAAAATGGTTTATTTTGTTTTTTAATTTGGCAATATTTTTTTTCCTTATCACAATCTATAATAAAAATAAAAAAATGAATTCTTGCAATTCTCTCCACAGCCATCGGGGCTTTTTTTTAAACTCTAACTTCCTGTTGTACATTACAAACAATTGTTTATTAATTATTTTGTTTAATTTTTTTATTTATTTTTTTATTTTAGCAATGTGTTTTTTTCCATATCACAATCTGTACTAAAAATCAAAAAATCTCGCAATTCTCACACCGACCACTGGGTCTTTAAACTCTAACTTCCTGTTGTTTCAGGAAACAACACATGTGCAGTACCCAAAATGGTTCATTTTTTTATTTATGTATTTTTTTTTATTTGGCAATGTTTTTTTTCCATATTGCAATCTGTAATAAAATAATAAAAATGGAATTCTTGCAATTCTCACATCAGCCGATGGGGCTTTTTTTATAGGCTCTAACTTCCTGTTGTTTCAGGAAACAACACATACACATTACCTTTTTTCCATATGACACTCTGAAATAAAAAAAAAAATTGAATTCTTGCAATTCTCTCTACAGCCACTGGGGCTTTTTTTAGACTCTAACTTCCTGTTGTTTCAGGAAACAACACATGCAGATTACCCACAATGATGGTTTATTTTTTTTTTTTAATTTGGCAATTTTTTTTTTCCCATATCACAATCTGTAATAAAAATAAAATATTGAATTCTTGCAATTCTCTCCACAGCCGCTGGGGCATGTTTTGGTTTCTAATTTCCTGTTGTTTCAGGAAACAACACATGCACATTACCCACAATGGTTTATTTATTATTTTTTAATTGTTTTATTTATTTTTTTATTTTGGCAATGTTTTTTTTTCCATATCACAATCTGTACTAAAAATCAAAAAAATTAAATCTTGCAATTCTCACAACGGCCACTGGGTCTTTTTTAAACTCTAACTTCCTGTTGTTTCAGGAAACAACACATGTACATTACCCAAAATGGTTAATTTATTTATTTATATATATTTTTTTAATTTGGCAATGTTTTTTTCCCCATATTACAATCTGTAATAAAAATAAAAAATTGAATTCTTGCAACTTTTTTCACAGCCGCTGGAGCTTATTTTTGACTCTAACTTACTGTTATTTCATGAAACAACACATGCACATTACCTTTTTTTTCCATATCGCAATCTGTACTAAAAATAAAAAAATTGAAATCTCACAATTCTCAGACAGGTTATGCCTCTCTACACAGCTCATAAAAAAGATTCTACCTAACGAAATAGATGATGTCACAGCCGACCCAACTCCTCTTCCCTTCATAATGACCTTTTCACATGCTTCAGTACAAAAATATAGCCTTGTGGGTAATGTGCATGTGTTGTTTCCTGAAACAGGAAGTTAGAGTCTAAAAAAAAGCCCCAATGGCCGGTATGAGAATTGTGAGATTTCAATTTTTTTTATTTTATTACAGACTGTGATATGGGGGAAAAAAATTGGCAAATTAAAAATAAATAAATAAATCATTGTGGGTAATGTACATGTATTGTTTCCTAAAACAACAAGAAGTTAGAGTCTAAAAAAAAAAAGCTCCAGTGACTGGTGTGAGAATTGCGATATTTCAATTGTTTTATTTTATTAAAGATTGTGATATGGGGGAAAAAATTGGCAAATTAAAAATAAATACATTTATTGTGGGTAATGTACATGTGTTGCTTCCTGAAACAACAAGAAGTTAAAGTCTAAAAAAAAAAAACAGTGGCTGGTATGAGAATTGCAAGATTTCAAGTTTTTATTTTTATTACAGATTGGGATATGGGGAAAAAATGTCAAATAAAAAATAAATAAATCATTGTAGGTTATGTAGATATGTTGTTTCCTGAAACAATAGGAAGTTAGAGTCTAAAAAAATCCCCAGTGGCTGGTATGAGAATTGCAAGATTTCACTTTTTTATTTTTATTATAGATTGTGATATGGGAAAAAAATTGACAAATTAAAAAAAAATAATAATAAACTATTGTGGATAATGTACATGTGTTGTTTCCTGAAACAACAGGAAGTTAGAGTCTAAAAAAAAGCTCCAGTGGCCGGTGTGAGAATTGCAAAATTTCAGTTTTTTATTGTATTACAGATTGTGATATGGGAAAAAAAAATTGGCAAATTACAAAAAAAAATAAAAAAAATAACATAAATAAATAAATTATTGTGGGTAATGTACGTGTGTTGTTTCCTGGAATAACAGGAAGTTAGAGTCTAAAAAAAAAACCCCAATGGCTGGTGTGAGAATTGCAAGATTTCATTTTTTTTTATTTTGTTACAGATTGTGATATGGAAAAAAAAAAGTCAAATTTCCATTTTTTCACCTTTTACAGATCATTAACATGTCTATCCATCCTGTGATTTCCATAATTCCATGATTTTTCCATCTTGGTGTTGCGTGGGTTGTTTTTAGACTGAAATTTCTGCACCCCCTATTTGTGCTCTAGCAGTAAGGATTTGGGCAATGAGGGTAAAAAATGATGTATATGGTAATGGTAAGTGTAAGTGCTTCACAGACGAGTAGACCTTCAACAGACAAATGTCCATAGCAATATTTGCAATTTGGTCTCCTCTTGGTGCTACCAAACTCCTTCCATTTTAGACATTTTAGAATAGGAGGGGCTTATGTTTGGTCACGATGCCATTCTTTCCACCACTCTGTATTGCATGACCCATCTTTAGATTGCAATATTTGGGTACTGGGGGAGTGGTGCATAGGTTCAGAGTCCATGGGGTGACAGGGGATAACATGCGACCGGGGTTCCTAGATTGGCCCTCAAACTAGGGGGCCCTAGCTGTCACTACTCCAAGAGATATGTCTGATGGTGATGATGTCTGGGCCTCCTTCTTTACCCTACCCTAATCTAATACACCCTCTCCTTCATCCCAGGGCCACACCGAGACAGGAGCGGTGAACCCACAGATATGGACAAACAGGGAAACCAAAACTTGATCACACAGCTAGCACTTACAGAAATATACGACAATAGGTGATTAGGAGGAAACAAAGAGCAGGGGGGAAATAACCAGATTTCCACAGCACACCGAGTGGCAAACAGTAATTCACCAGAAACACAAAAGCGCATGAACCGGGTTAGCAAAAGCGCTAACATAAAAACAGATAACGCGTTTCGGATCCATCAAATCCTCTCATATCTGAATAGGGATCTGATGGATCCGAAATGCGTCATCTGTTTTCTTTTCTGAAATTTGAACCATGGAGTTTTAACATGTTTAATAAAAGTTACGTGGGGACCACGGGGGAACACTATTCTCCTTAAGGAAACTTTGCAAGCCAGTCTGGCTGCCATTAGATTCTGATCTGGCATATATCCTAGGTCATATGCAAAGGATTGTTAAAAATCCACATTTGACTTTTAGGATCGCTACTCCCAATAGGTGGCGCTGCGCTAGAGTTTGTCTCCATTCCTGGAGAGACAAGTTGAATAATAAAAATTTGGAATTTTTATCTTTTGGGACTGCTGGATTTTTCTTGGATTTTTGGATTGTCTTCCAATAACCGCTGGACTTCAATCCGTGCTTTCCCTCTTCTATACCAGGATCTTCAGTTGGTTGTGGAGTGGCTAATAAGTATTTGTCTTTTTTTGTTTATTTTAGCGAAAGCTATGGTTTTCATGGGAAGACAGATTCGTGATAAAGAGGAAATAACTAGACAACGAGAGGTTTTCAACAGCACGCATAAAATCACCAGCAACTGGAACACAACAGCACATGGACTGGTTTAGCAAAAGCTATAGTCGGCATGGGAAGACAGGCTCCACCATCTTAAATAGGCGGGGAGTGACTGTGATAGGTCTCCCACAACATGTGATCCCATAGGTAACCAGCAGGCAAGTAGAAATTAACTCCTGCTAGTCCGATCACTAATGAGCACACAGCTGGTCGATGCCCGAGCCTGTCTGTGAGACTCAGAAGGACCAGAGAAAGCATAGTGAGGAGTGTCAGAGTCTCAACGGCATCAGATGCCACCATGATACTTGGCAAGCTTAGAGCCAAACATTGGGTGACACTGTACCCTTTTTCGGTGGACTCTAGTGAACCCAAATGCCTTTATGGTGCACCATTGGCATCTAAGCCAAGTTAGGGAGTAATGAGCCGAAAGACACCTACAGTAAATCACCAACAGTTCATTAACTTATTTCCCTCTTGTACTCTGGCATTAAACAACCAATACATAAAGGTTAACTTTGGCTCAGTATTTTCTCTCTGCCACCGAGGAAGAGTAAACAGACGAATAATTGCTCCCGTTAATCAACCAAAAATGATTGCACGCTTTTACTCACAACATTGGCTAATTAAAGAAAATGCTGGATGGAGATGAAATCAGAGGATTCAATCAAGTAGAGGAAAACAGGATTACAAAGCTCTCGCCACGTCGGTGACAAAGGATTTAGCATTCCCTTACTGGATCATCCAACGTGTTTGTTAACAACCGCGCTACAATCGCGGAGCCGAACCGGCCCTTTCTATGTACATAGTGTGAAAAGTAGAGTTCACCGTGTCCTGCTCCGCTCTCTCATTAGTGTGATAAATGTGTTCCCATGGAGGAGTTAATTCTCCCTAATCGCAATATTCACGTCCGACCACAAGCCTTTCCTTCCGCTTTGTCTTCCAGACTATGCGCCGAGAGCAACTGCTGCAAGATAATATCTTCCTTTGTCATTTTCTGCAAAAAATTTAGATAAGAATCGTTTCCCGTAATTCTTTATCTTTGCATCAGCCGCTACCTGATTCAGAAAGCATCAAGGAGCCTATGAACAAATTCCCTTAAAGTAGCAATCCAGAATTTCATTTTGTTTTTGCAAATACCATACTATCTCTCCGGCAATATGTAATGTATTTGGTTTAGGCTCAGTTTTATCTATATTTCTTGATCCCTTTAATTATAGGCAGCTGTGCCATGTGATCTCCCGTCTGACTACCAGTCCAGTTGCACACTGTGCCATGTTGACAGGAAGTCAGTCTCTCACTTCCTGTTAAATACAGGACACAATCACCTCTTAAATTTCTACCGGCAGCTCTCGGAATCCTCGCTACCTAGCTCTGCCCTTCTCATCCGGCAGCTCTCAGAATCCTCCCTACCTAGCTCTGCCCTTCTCATCCGGCAGCTCTCGGAATCCTCGCTACCTAGCTCTGCCCTTCTCTACCGGCAGCTCTCAGAATCCTCCCTACCTAGCTTTGCCCTTCTCTACCGGCAGCTCTCGGAATCCTCCCTACCTAGCCCTGCCCTTCTTTACTCAAAGCTCTCTGAATGCTCCCTAGCTAGCTCTGCCCTTCTGCCCCGAAAGCTCTCAGAATTTTTCCTACCTAGCTCTGCCCTTCTCTACCAGCAGCTCTCAGAGTCCTCCCTACCTCGCTCTGCCCTTCTCTAATGGAAGGTCTTGGAATCCTTCCTACCTTTCTCTGGTCTTCTCTACCGGCAGCTATCAGAATTTTTCCTACCTAGCTCTGCCCTTCTCTACCAGCAATTCTCTGAGTCCTTCCTACCTAGCTCTGCCCTTCTCTACCGGCAACTCTCAGAGTCTTCCCTACCTAGCTCTGTCCTTCTCTACTGGCAGCTCTTGGAATCCTCCCTACCTAGCTCTGCCCTTCTCTAGCAGCATCTCTCAGAGTCCTCCCTACCTCGCTCTGCCCTTCTCTAATGGAAGGTCTTGGAATCCTTCCTACCTTTCTCTGCCCTTCTCTACTGGCAGCTCTCAGAATTTTTCCTACCTAGCTCTGCCCTTCTCTACCAGCAGTTCTCAGAGTCCCTCCTACCTAGCTCTGTCCTTCTCTACTGGCAGCTCTTGGAATCCTCCCTACCTAGCTCTGCCCTTCTCTACCGGCAGCTCTCGGAATCTTCCCTACCTAGGTCTGCCCTTCTCTACCAGCAGCTCTCAAAAATTTTCATACACAGCTCTGCCCTTCTCTACCAGCAGCTCTCAGAGTCCTTCCTACCTAGCTCTGCCCTTCTCTACCAGCAGCTTTCAGAGTCCTTTCTACCTAGCTCTGCCCTTCTCTACAAGCAGCTCTCAGAGTCCTCCCTACCTCGCTCTGCCCTTCTTTACCGGCAGCTATCAGAGTCTTCCCTACCTAGCTCTGCCCTTCTCTACCGGCAGGTCTCAGAATCCTCCCCACCTAGCCCTGCCCTTCTCTACCAACAGCTCTCGGAATCTTCCCTACCTAGCCTTGCCCTTCTCTACCAGCAGCTCTCGGAATCCTCCCTACCTAAAGTAGCTTTGCCCTTCTCTACTGGCATCTCTCAGAGTCTTCCCTACCTAGCTCTGTCCTTCTCTACTGGCAGCTCTCAGAATCCTCCCTACCAAGCTCTGCCCTTCTCTACCAACAGCTCTCGGAATACTCCCTACCAAGCTCTGCCCTTCTCTACTGGCAGCTCTCGGAATCCTCCCTGCCAAGCTCTGCACTTCTCTAATGGCAGCTCTCGCAATCCTCCCAACCAACCTCTACCCTTCTCTACGGGCAGCTCTCTGAATCCTCCCTACCTAGCTCTGCTCTTCTCTATTGGCAGCTCTCTGAATCCTCCCTACCTAGCTCTGCCCTTCTCTACTGGCAGCTCTCGGAATCCTCCCTACCTAGCTCTTCCCTTTTATACCAGCATCTCTCAGAATCCTCCCTACCTTGCTCTGCCATTTGCATTATCGAATAGTACTGTGCTACAATAGACAAGTTCATACACTGATAAGTTGCAGTTATAAAACTCTC
Organism: Anomaloglossus baeobatrachus; assembly: GCF_048569485.1. Lineage (NCBI taxonomy): Eukaryota > Metazoa > Chordata > Amphibia > Anura > Aromobatidae > Anomaloglossus > Anomaloglossus baeobatrachus. The sequence continues at coordinate 40,759,876 of NC_134363.1, forward strand.
TTAACTCGAACTGCCCATCTTCCCTCTCTGGGTATGTTGTGAGCAGAATTTCCAGTGTCATTTCAGTTTTCTGTCTGCCTCCTGCTTGTAAGGGCTAATGGGGAGAAACTTATCACAAGCAGGAGGCAGTGAGACATAAAATTGTATTGAAACTCGGCAGTGTACACTCTCATTTTGCCACGGATTTATCACTGGATGCCCTTAGGATAGGACTCAGATCAGAGGATGCATATGTATTGGGACTCCACACACACACCGCAAACGAGGAGGCATCATCTTTGCAATGAAGCCAGCATTAGTGGAATCATATCAGAAAAGACACAATCAACAAGGCAGACAACCCACATTGCCACATCAGTTAAAAACAGGCACATAGAAGAGCACACTTTTAGCAAAAATACCCAGAGTGCTGCTTTAAGCTGGGACTGAGGATAAGCAAAACCAAGATAAAGCTATCTACAAAGGATTTGCATCAGAAAATCCTGTTGTTCTGGCAGGAAAAACACTATATAAAATATTTGTGTTTTTTACATGCATTTTTGCTTCGGATTTTCCTCCACTAATTAGCATGAGTGAAATACACTGCAAAAATGCTGCAGCAAAATAATAAAAATAATAAGCAATGTGTGCGTGAGACTTCAGAAATCTCATTCACTTTGCTGGTACTGTAAAACACAGCTAAACTAGGTAAGTTCCATCTAATCTAGGAGCCTCATCTATACTAGGAGAGTCTCATCTAAATTAGGACAGTCTCATCTAAACTAGGAGTGTCTCATCTAAACTAGGAGAGTTTCATCCAAATTAGGAGACTCATCTAAACTAGAAGAGTACTATCTAAACTAGGAGAGTCCCATATAAACTAGTAGAGTCCCATCTAATCTAGGAGAGTCCCATCTAATCTAGGAGAGTCCCATCTAAACTTGGAGAGTCCCATCTAAACTAGGAGAGTCCTATCTAAAAAAGCAGGGTCCCATGTAAATTAGGAGAGTCTCATTTAAACTAGGAGAATCCTACCTAAACTAGGAGAGTCCAGTCTAAACTAGGATGTCTCATCTAAACTACGAGAGTCCCATCTAAATTAGGAGAATCCCATCCAAACTTGGAGAGTCCCATCTAAACTTGAAGAGTCGCATTTAAACTAGCAGAGTCCCATCTAATCTAGGAGAGTACATTCTAAACTAGGAACATCTCATATAAACTAGGAGAGTCTCATCTAAACTAGTAGAGTCTCATCTAAACTAGTAAAGTCCAATCTAAAGTAGGAGAGTCCCATCTAAACTAGGAGAGTCCCATCTAAACTAGAAGAGTCCCATCTAAATTGCCTCATTTAATTTAGGAGCGTCCCATCTAAACTAGGAGAATCTCATTTAAACTAAGAAAGTCCCATCTAATCTAGGAAAGTCCCATCTAAACTAGGAGAGTCTCACCTAAACTAGGAAAGTCTCATCTAAACTAGGAGCGTCTCATCTAAACTAGTAGAGTCTCATCTAAACTAGGAAAGTCCCATCTAAACTAGGTAAATCTCATCTAAACTAAGAGAGTCTCATATAAACTAGGAGAGTCCAATCTAAAGAAGGAGAGTCCCATCTAAACTAGAAGAGTCCCATCTAAACTAGAAGAGTCCCATCTAAATTGTCTCATTTAATTTAGAAGCATCCCATCTAAACTAGGAGACTCTCAGCTAAACTAAGAAAGTCCCATCTAATCTAGGAAAGTCCCATCTAAACTAGGAGAGTCTCATCTAAACTAGTAGAGTTTCATCTAATCTAGGAAAGTCCCATCTCAACTAGGAAAGTCCCATCTAATCTAAGTGTACATTCTAAACTAGCAAAGTCCCATCTAATCTAGGAGAGTACATTCTAAACTAGGAACGTCTCATATAAACTAGGAGAGTCATCTAAACTAGTAGAGTCTCATCTAAACTAGGAAAGTCCAATCTAAAGTAGGAGAGTCCCATCTAAACTAGGTGAGTCCCATCTAAACTAGGTGAGTCCCATCTAAACTAGAAGAGTACCATCTAAATTGCCTCATTTAATTTAGGAGCGTCCCATCTAAACTAGGAGAATCTCATTTAAACTAAGAAAGTCCCATCTAATCTAGGAAAGTCCTATCTAAACTAGGAGAGTCTCATCTAAACTAGGAAAGTCTCATCTAAACTAGGAGCATCTCATATAAACTAGGAGAGTCTCATCTAAACTAGTAGAGTCTCATCTAAACTAGGAAAGTCCAATCTAAAGTAGGAGAGTCCCATCTAAACTAGGTGAGTCCCATCTAAACTAGAAGAGTACCATCTAAATTGCCTCATTTAATTTAGGAGCGTCCCATCTAAACTAGGAGAATCTCATTTAAACTAAGAAAGTCCCATCTAATCTAGGAAAGTCCTATCTAAACTAGGAGAGTCTCATCTAAACTAGGAAAGTCTCATCTAAACTAGGAGCATCTCAACTAAACTAGGAAAGTCCCATCTAAACTAGGTAAATCTCATCTAAACTAAGAGAGTCTCATATAAACTAGGAGAGTCCAATCTAAAGAAGGAGAGTCCCATCTAAACTAGAAGAGTCCCATCTAAACTAGAAGAGTCCCATCTAAATTGTCTCATTTAATTTAGAAGCATCCCATCTAAACTAGGAGACTCTCAGCTAAACTAAGAAAGTCCCATCTAATCTAGGAAAGTCCCATCTAAACTAGGAGAGTCTCATCTAAACTAGTAGAGTCTCATCTAATCTAGGAAAGTCCCATCTCAACTAGGAAAGTCCCATCTAATCTAAGTGTACATTCTAAACTAGCAAAGTCCCATCTAATCTAGGAGAGTACATTCTAAACTAGGAAACTCCCATCTAAACTAGGAGAGTCACAACTAATCTAGGAGAGTCCCATCTAAACTAAGAGAGGCTCATCTAAACCAGGAGAGTCCCAACTAAACTAGGAGAGTCCCAACTAATCTAGGAAAATCCCAGCTATACTAAGAGAGTCCCATCTAAACTAGGAAAATCCCATCTAAACTAAGAGAGTCCCATCTAATCTAGGAGAATCTCATCTAAACTAAACGAGTCTCATATAAACGAGGAGAGTCCAATCTAAAGTAGGAGAGTCCCATCTAAACTAGGAGAATCCCATCTAAACTAAGAAAGTCCCATCAATTCTAGAAAAGTTCCATCTAAACTAGGAGAGTCTCAGCTAAAATAGGAAAGTCTCATTTAAATTAGGAGAATACTATCTAAGCTAGGAGAGTCTCTTCTAAACTAGGAGAGTCTTATAATCAGCCGGTTTCCAAAAAATGGGTTATTCAAGTGATATGATCCAACTTTACAGGGCAAGGCCCATCATCTAGTAATGGAGCCAGAGTTTTCTTTCAATCACCAGACATGAAGAAGTTCAGGAGTCACAGGGCTGGTAATGCACCATTGGTCATAAAGCGAGGGAGTTATTTACTAATATGAAATGTTATTAAAGAGGCAGGAATTACGAAAGGAGTAAATAATATGTGTACATTTTCCCATATTAGGAGAGTCCCAACTAATCTAGGAAAGTCCCATCTAAACTAGGAGAGTCCCAACTAATCTAGGAAAGTCCCATCTAATCTAGGAAAGTCCCATCTATACTAAGAGAGGCCCATCTAAACCAGGAGAATCCTATCTAAACTAGGAGAGTCCCAACTAATCTAGGAAAGTCCCATCTAATCTAGGAGAGTCCCATCTAAATTAGGAGAGTCCCATCTAAATTAGGAGAGTCTCATCTAATCTAGGAAAGTCCCATCTAGGAGAGTCCCCTCTAAATTAGGAGAGTCCCATCTAAATTAGGAGAGTCTCATCTAATCTAGGAAAGTCCCATATAAACTAGGA
>NC_134363.1:40776217-40828717 GCF_048569485.1 Anomaloglossus baeobatrachus
GACATCAGGCACAAGACATCAGGCACAAGACATCAGGCACAAGACATCAGGCACAGTTCTTTAGGTACAGGAAATCAGGTGCAGGACATTGGGCACAGGTCACCAGTCACAGGGCATCAGACACAGTACTTGGGCGTTAATTCCTGAATTCTCCTTAGCTTCATTCTATGAGCCTTGGGTGGAGCTTGATGCTATATAACGCCATTCACTTCCTGCTTGCAGTTACCAGTTATAGGTTCTACTTACCCTGGTTCACATCTCTACTATTCTGCTCCTGCTTTGCTGGATTTATTCCAGTTTCTGACTTTGCCTTGTGCTTTGATTATTCTTGATCCTGACCTCTTTGTACTGACCTGACTTTCTGACCATCCTCTGCCAGCCAGCTACTTCGGCAAGTAGCCACTCCTTGTGCTCAACCCAGGGGCTCTCAGTCATCTATGTTGAAGGGTTACAGAGTGAAGGCCAGATGGAGTGCCTAGCACATAGCCTATCTGTGGAAGACTGTCTAAGTGCTTCAAGCCTTTCACTGACTGTCCACCATGGTAGGCTATGTATAACACCATTTACATAAGTCAAACCTTGGACATAGCTTTAAAGTAACAAGTGGGACATTTTCCTTGGTGGTTGATGGTATAACAGGTCCTGTGAAGAAGTCATTAGATATATAGTTCTGCAATGTCGTTGGGTGAATGACCTGGCTTTCTGGCCATCCTCTCCAGTCAGCCACACCAGCAAGTAGCCACTCCGTGGACTCAACACAGGGACCCTCAAGTCATCTATGTTCAAGGGTTACAGATTGAAGGCCAGATGGAGTGGATAGCAGAAAGCCTATCTGCGGAAAACTGTCTAAGTGCTTCAAGCCTTCCACTGACTGTCCACCATGATAGACAATGTCTAACACCATTTACATAAGCAGAACCTTGGGCGTAGCTAGGGAGGGACTAGTGGGACATTTTCCTTGGTGCTTATGGTGTAAAAGATGGTACCAAAAAGTCATTAGACAAATATTTCTGAAATGTCTTTGGGTGCATGACCTGGCTTTCTGACCATCCTCTCCAGCCAGCCAGACTGGCAGGTAGCCACTCCGTGGATTCAACCCAGAGACCCTCATGTCATTTATGTTCAAGGGTTAATGAGTGAAGGCTAGATGGAGTGGCTAGCACAAAGCCTATCTGTGGAAGACTGTCGAAGTGCTTCAAGGCTTCCACTGACAGCCCACCACGATAGGCAATGTCTAACACCATATACATCAGGTGAACCTTGGGAGTGGCTAGGGAGAGACTTGTGGGGCATTTTCCTTGGTGATTCATGGTGTAACAGGTGTTATCAAAAAGTCATTAGACAAATAGTTCTTCAATGTCTTTGAGTGAATGACCTGGCTTTTTGGCCATCCTCTGTCAGCCAGCCACATCTCAAGTAGCCACACCGTGTACTCAACCCAGGGGCTCTCAAGTCATCTATGTTCAAGGGTTACAGAGTGAAGGCCAGATGGAGTGCCTAGCACATAGCCTATCTGTGGAAGACTGTCTAAGTGCTTCAAGCCTTTCACTGACTGTCCACGATGGTAGGCTATGTCTAACACCATTTACATAAGGCAAACCTTGGATGTAGTTGGAGAGTGACAAGTGGGACATTTTCCTTGGTGGATGATGATGTAACAAGTCCTGTGAAAAAGTCATTAGATATATAGTTCTGCAATGTCTTTGGGTGAATGACCTGGCTTTCTGGCCATCCTCTCCAGCCAGCCACACCAGCAAGTAGCCCCTCCGTGGACTGAACCCAGGGTCCCTCAAGTCATCTATGTTCAAGGCTTACAGAGTGAAGGCCAGACGGAGTGGATAGCACAAAGCCTATCTGTGGAAGACTGTCTAAGTTCTTCAAGCCTTCCACTGACTTTCCACCATGATAGGCAATGTCCCACAACATTTACATAAGGTGAACCTTGGGCGTAGCTGGGGAGGGACTAGTGGGACATTTTCCTTGGTGGTTTATGGTATAACATGTGCTATCAAGAAGTCATTAAACATATAGTTCTGCAATGTCTTTGAGTGAATGACCTGGCTTTCTGACAATCCTCTTCAGCCAGCCACAATGGCAAGTAGCTACTCCGTGAATTCAACCCAGGGGCTCTCAAGTCATCTATGTTCAAGGGTTACAGAGTGAAGGCCAGACAGAGTGGATAGCACAAAGCCTATCTGCGGAAAACTGTCTAAATGCTTCAAGAATTCCACTGACTTTCCACCATGATAGGCAATGTCCAACAACAGTTACATAAGGTGAACCTTGGGCGTAGCTGGGGAGAGACTAGTGGGACATTTTCCTCGGTGGTTTATGGTATAACATGTGCTATCAAGAAGTCATTATACATATAATTCTGCAATGTCTTTGGGTGAATGACCTGGCTTTCTGACAATCCTCTTCAGCCAGCCACAATGGCAAGTAGCTACTCTGTGAATTCAACCCAGGGGCCCTCAAGTCATCTATGTTCACGGGTTGCAGAGTGAAGGCCAGACGGAGTGGCTAGCTCAAGTCATTAGACATATATTTCTGCAATGCCTTTAGGAGAATGACCGCCTAGCCTATGCTTAGACTCGGGACAGGGCATGATTGGATTTTTAGTCTTGCAACATCTTGATAGCTAAGGTTAAGGAATATGAGGAGATCTCCATTAAGCATTGAGCAATGGCTCGAAGATGACACATTTTCTTCCCAATCCATATTATAACTGGGTCTCTGCGCAATGAAAGCCATTGCCGTACATGTATGATGAACGTTCCTCGAGGCTATCTAGCGTCATACATTTTTCATGTTTTCGCAGGTTCAGCAGATTTACATGGTTGGGAAACTCTTCTTTGCCACCAATATATTAGTTTTTTTTTCCCTTAAATGACCTTATACTTTAATTAATAGCAGACGGAAAATATTCCATCATAACACATGTCAACATGAGAAATTATTAATACTGGGATAAGCTTCTTCATGCATACATAGCTGGGATTAGGATGTAAGAGATTTCTCCCCTCCTGTTACATTCCACCAATCCTCGACCCCTGACCCTGATGATCCGCGAGGAAGAAAATGCAGAAGGAACCATGAAAGAGGAATTACCGCAGGCTCACTACTGGAATCCTTACTATTTCTGAGGCTTCATATATATTTTATATAGTATTGATCCAATATAGTAAAAAAAAAAAAAAAATTATTTGTGCCCAGAGTCATGTACGTCATAGCATGCTGAATCCTAGAGGCAAAATATACAATTGGAATTCTGTAGAGCGGAGTGTTATATGTGGCTCTATGGAAACCGCAAAACCAAAACATCCAGCACAGGGCATATTGGGAGGTGTGATTTTGGAAATGCCAGAGGATTGGAAACCACTGCCATCAATCTATTGAGGAACGGGAATAGATATAAAGGATGCAGAGGTGGTGGTTGCATCGAGACCCTTGTGACGGAAGAGTCTGGAGGCCCCTCTGCAACATTAGACGAAATAGTATGGCGCGTACTAGGTGGGCACTGTTACGGATTGGCCAGGAGCTTTATGTTGCACCTCTCAAATAAGAGGATATAAACTATATGTTAGGCTTACTAGGTGTCCACACTCCCCAACAACACCACAAACAAGGGGAACATCAGGATCACAATAACAACTAAGGGCCCTGGCACTAGTGAGATGGTAGATGGGCCACCTCCTGCCTTTACTTGCCACTGTATCCTGTACTCCTAGCCATACCCTACAAAGGCTCTGCACCTGTCATCAAGCAGGAACCTGAAGCCGTGAAATGACCCTTCAATAGTCCTGGCTAGGGAGTGGGAAGGTAAGGCTCACTAGCCCCACTGCTGCACTAATACAATAAGATGGTAGGTGAGACAAACAGTGGAATAACAACCAAAATGGAGAACATATGACTTCAGGACGAATGCACAGAAGCTCCTTCCACCAAGGAGGCCAGAATACAAATTGTTTTTGTGTAATCAACAAAGATTGCTGGGAAACCCTGCTGCTAAAACACAAAGGGGCATGGCTACAGATCAGCTGCAGCAGACATGTGTGGCGTCCCTGAGGCTCTGTCTCCACAGGGTATTGCATCTGACTTAAGGTGCAATGCTGATCCCGGGTAAGGAAGCGGTTAACCATTGGTTTTCACTTACATAACAAACACAGCCAGGTGCTTTCCCACTGTAACTGGGCTAAAGGTGGTCATCATAACAATGGATTTTTCCAGCCACCAGTGAGTCATCAGGAAGGTGGGGGCAGCACAGGGGAAGTGAGAGAGCACACACACATTCACCTCAGAATAGTCTGAGACTCAGAACAACATGGTTGCTATAGACCAGGGGTGGGCAATTTATTTCGGCATGGGGCCGCATGAGAAATTGGGATTGGTTTAGAGGGCCGGACTAATATAATTAACTCAGTTCTACCCAATATACTACACCACTACACCCCCTCCATATACTAAACCTGTAATAAACTACATCACTACACCCCATATACTACACCTGTAATATACTACATCACTACACCCCCCATATACTACACCTGTAATATACTGCATCACTACACCCCTATATACTACACCTGTAATATACTACATCACTACACCCCCCATATACTACACCTGTAATATACTACATCACTACACCCCTATATACTACACCTGTAATATACTACATCACTACACCCCCCTATACTACACCTGTAATATACTACATCACTACACCCCCCATATACTACACCTGTAATATACTACATCACTACACCCCTATATACTACACCTGTAATATACTACATCACTACACCCCCCTATACTACACCTGTAATATACTACATCACTACACCCCCATATACTACACCTGTAATATACTACATCACTACACCCCCATATACTACACCTGTAATATACTACACCCCTCATGTACTACACCTGTAATATACTACACCCCTCATGTACTACACCTGTAATATACTACACCCCTCATGTACTACACCTGTAATATACTACACCCCTCATGTACTACACTTGTAATATACTACACCTCCATATAATACACCTGTAATATACTACACCTCCATATAGTACACCTGTAATATACTACACCCCTCATGTACTACACCTGTAATATACTACACCCCTCATGTACTACACCTGTAATATACTACACCCCTCATGTACTACACCTGTAATATACTACACCCCTCATGTACTACACTTGTAATATACTACACCTCCATATAATACACCTGTAATATACTACACCTCCATATAGTACACCTGTAATATACTACACCCCTCATGTACTACACCTGTAATATACTACACCCCTCATGTACTACACCTGTAATATACTACACCCCTCATGTACTACACTTGTAATATACTACACCTCCATATAATACACCTGTAATATACTACACCTCCATATAATACACCTGTAATATACTACACCTCCATATAATACACCTGTAATATACTACACCCCTCATGTACTACACTTGTAATATACTACACCCCCATATAATACACCTGTAATATACTACACCTCCATATAGTACACCTGTAATATACTACACCCCTCATGTACTACACCTGTAATATACTACACCCCTCATGTACTACACCTGTAATATACTACACCCCTCATGTACTACACCTGCAATATACTACACCCCTCATGTACTACACCTGTAATATACTACACCCCCATATAATACACCTGTAATATACTACACCTCCATATAATAAATCTGTAATATACTACACCTCCATATAATAAACCTGTAATATACTACACCTCCATATAATAAATCTGAAATATACTACACCTCCATATAATAAACCTGAAATATACAACACCTCCATATAATAAACCTGTAATATACTACATCACTATATACAACACCCCCATATACTATACCCCTATATACTACATCTGTAATAAAACTACATCACTACACCCCATGTACTACACCACTATATACTACACCACTATATACTACACCACTATATACAACATCCCCATATAATACACCTGTAATATACTAGATCACTACACCCCTATATACTACAACTGTAATATACTACACCCCTCATGTACTACACCTGTAATATACTACACCCCCATATAATACACCTGTAATATACTACACCCCTCATGTACTACACCTGTAATATACTACACCTCCATATAATACACCTGTAATATACTACACCTCCATATAATAAATCTGTAATATACTACACCCCCATATAATAAACCTGTAATATACTACACCTCCATATAATACACCTGTAATATACTACACCTCCATATAATAAATCTGTAATATACTACACCTCCATATAATAATCCTGTAATATACTACACCCCCATATAATACACCTGTAATATACTACACCTCCATATAATACACCTGTAATATACTACACCTCCATATAATACACCTGTAATATACTACACCTCCATATAATAAACCTGTAATATACTACATCACTATATACAACACCCCCATATACTACACCCCTATATACTACATCTGTAATAAAACTACATCACTACACCCCATGTACTACACCACTATATACTACACCACTATATACTACACCACTATATACAACATCCCCATATAATACACCTGTAATATACGACATCACTACACCCCTATATACTACAACTGTAATATACTACACCCCTCATGTACTACACCTGTAATATACTACACCCCCATATAATACACCTGTAATATACTACACCTCCATATAGTACACCTGTAATATACTACACCCCTCATGTACTACACCTGTAATATACTACACCCCTCATGTACTACACCTGTAATATACTACACCCCCATGTGATACACCTGTAATATACTACATCCCTCATGTACTACACCTGTAATATACTATACCCCTCATGTACTACACCTGTAATATACTACACCCCCATATGATACACCTGTAATATACTACACCTCCATATAATACACCTGTAATATACTACACCCCTCATGTACTACACCTGTAATATACTACACCTCCATATAATACACCTGTAATATACTACACCCCCATATAATACACCTGTAATATACTACACCCCTCATGTACTACACCTGTAATATACTACACCTCCATATAATACACCTGTAATATACTACACCTCCATATAATAAATCTGTAATATACTACACCTCCATATAATAAACCTGTAATATACTACACCCCCATATAATACACCTGTAATATACTACACCCCCATATAATACACCTGTAATATACTACACCTCCATATAATACACCTGTAATATAGTACACCTCCATATAATAAACCTGTAATATACTACATCACTATATACAACACCCCCATATACTACACCCCTATATACTACATCTGTAATAAAACTACATCACTACACCCCATGTACTACACCACTATATACTACACCACTATATACAACATCCCCATATAATACACCTGTAATATACTACATCACTACACCCCTATATACTACAACTGTAATATACTACACCCCTCATGTACTACACCTGTAATATACTACACCCCCATATAATACACCTGTAATATACTACACCTCCATATAGTACACCTGTAATATACTACACCCCTCATGTACTACACCTGTAATATACTACACCCCTCATGTACTACACCTGTAATATACTACACCCCTCATGTACTACACCTGTAATATACTACACCCCCATATGATACACCTGTAATATACTACACCCCTCATGTACTACACCTGTAATATACTATACCCCTCATGTACTACACCTGTAATATACTACACCCCCATATGATACACCTGTAATATACTACACCTCCATATAATACACCTGTAATATACTACACCTCCATATAATACACCTGTAATATACTACACCTCCATATAATAAACCTGTAATATACTACTCCTCCATATAATAAACCTGTAATATACTACATCACTATATACAACACCCCCATATACTACACCCCTATATACTACATCTGTAATAAAACTACATCACTACACCCCATGTACTACACCACTATATACTACACCACTATATACTACACCACTATATACAACATCCCCATATAATACACCTGTAATATACTACATCCCTATATACTACAACTGTAATATACTACACCCCTCATGTACTACACCTGTAATATACTACACCCCCATATAATACACCTGTAATATACTACACCTCCATATAGTACACCTGTAATATACTACACCCCTCATGTACTACATCTGTAATATACTATACCCCTCATGTACTACACCTGTAATATACTACACCCCCATATGATACACCTGTAATATACTACACCTCCATATAATACACCTGTAATATACTACACCTCCATATAATAAATCTGTAATATACTACACCTCCATATAATACACCTGTAATATACTACACCTCCATATAATACATCTGTAATATACTACACCTCCATATAATAAACCTGTAATATACTACACCCCTCATGTACTACACCTGTAATATACTACACCTCCATATAATACACCTGTAATATACTACACCTCCATATAATAAATCTGTAATATACTACACCTCCATATAATACACCTGTAATATACTACACCTCCATATAATACATCTGTAATATACTACACCTCCATATAATAAACCTGTAATATACTACACCCCTCATGTACTACACCTGTAATATACTACACCTCCATATAATACACCTGTAATATACTACACCCCCATATAATACACCTGTAATATACTACACCCCTCATGTACTACACCTGTAATATACTACACCTCCATATAATACACCTGTAATATACTACACCTCCATATAATAAATCTGTAATATACTACACCTCCATATAATAAACCTGTAATATACTACACCCCCATATAATACACCTGTAATATACTACACCCCCATATAATACACCTGTAATATACTACACCTCCATATAATACACCTGTAATATAGTACACCTCCATATAATAAACCTGTAATATACTACATCACTATATACAACACCCCCATATACTACACCCCTATATACTACATCTGTAATAAAACTACATCACTACACCCCATGTACTACACCACTATATACTACACCACTATATACTACACCACTATATACAACATCCCCATATAATACACCTGTAATATACTACATCACTACACCCCTATATACTACAACTGTAATATACTACACCCCTCATGTACTACACCTGTAATATACTACACCCCCATATAATACACCTGTAATATACTACACCTCCATATAGTACACCTGTAATATACTACACCCCTCATGTACTACACCTGTAATATACTACACCCCTCATGTACTACACCTGTAATATACTACACCCCTCATGTACTACACCTGTAATATACTACACCCCCATATGATACACCTGTAATATACTACACCCCTCATGTACTACACCTGTAATATACTATACCCCTCATGTACTACACCTGTAATATACTACACCCCCATATGATACACCTGTAATATACTACACCTCCATATAATACACCTGTAATATACTACACCTCCATATAATACACCTGTAATATACTACACCTCCATATAATAAACCTGTAATATACTACTCCTCCATATAATAAACCTGTAATATACTACATCACTATATACAACACCCCCATATACTACACCCCTATATACTACATCTGTAATAAAACTACATCACTACACCCCATGTACTACACCACTATATACTACACCACTATATACTACACCACTATATACAACATCCCCATATAATACACCTGTAATATACTACATCCCTATATACTACAACTGTAATATACTACACCCCTCATGTACTACACCTGTAATATACTACACCCCCATATAATACACCTGTAATATACTACACCTCCATATAGTACACCTGTAATATACTACACCCCTCATGTACTACATCTGTAATATACTATACCCCTCATGTACTACACCTGTAATATACTACACCCCCATATGATACACCTGTAATATACTACACCTCCATATAATACACCTGAAATATACTACACCTCCATATAATAAATCTGTAATATACTACACCTCCATATAATACACCTGTAATATACTACACCTCCATATAATACATCTGTAATATACTACACCTCCATATAATAAACCTGTAATATACTACTCCTCCATATAATAAACCTGTAATATACTACATCACTATATACAACACCCCCATATACTACACCCCTATATACTACATCTGTAATAAAACTACATCACTACACCCCATGTACTACACCACTATATACTACACCACTATATACTACACCACTATATACAACATCCCCATATAATACACCTGTAATATACTACATCACTACACCCCTATATACTACAACTGTAATATACTACACCCCTCATGTACTACACCTGTAATATACTACACCCCCATATAATACACCTGTAATATACTACACCTCCATATAGTACACCTGTAATATACTACACCCCTTATGTACTACACCTGTAATATACTACACCCCCATATAATACACTTGTAATATACTACACCCCCATATAATACACCTGTAATATACTAAACCTCCATATAGTACACCTGTAATATACTACACCCCTCATGTACTGTAATATACTACACCTCCATATAATAAACCTGTTATATACTACACCTCCATATAATACACCTGTAGTATACTACACCCCCATATAATACACCTGTAATATACTACACCTCCATATAATACACCTGTAATATACTACACCTCCATATAGTACACCTGTAATATACTACACCCCTCATGTACTACACCTGTAATATACTACACCTCCATATAATACACCTGTAATATACTACACCCCTCATGTACTACACCTGTAATATACTACACCTCCATATAATACACCTGTAATATACTACACCCCCATATAATACACCTGTAATATACTACACCTCCATATAATACACCTGTAATATACTACACCCCTCATGTACTACACCTGTAATATACTACACCTCCATATAATAAACCTGTAATATACTACACCTCCATATAATAAATCTGTAATATACTACACCCCCATATAATACACCTGTAATATACTACACCTCCATATAATAAATCTGAAATATACTACACCTCCATATAATAAACTTGTAATATACTACACCTCCATATAATAAACTTGTAATATACTACACCTCCATATAATACACCTGTAATATACTACACCTCCATATAATAAACTTGTAATATACTACACCTCCATATAATACACCTGTAATATACTACACCTCCATATAATAAACCTGTAATATACTACATCACTATATACAACACCCCCATATACTACACCCCTATATACTACATCTGTAATAAAACTACATCACTACACCCCATGTACTACACCACTATATACTACACCACTATATACTACACCACTATATACAACATCCCCATATACTACACCACTATATACTACATCACTATATACACAACACCATATACTACACCTGTAAAACTACACCACTACACCCCCAGTATTAGTCACCAGTCCCCCCCTCCCCCATTGTCCCTCCTCAGCTTATTAGTCACTACTTACCTCTCCCTTGTTATTGTCCCCATCCTCAGGCACCTCCGTCCAGGCCCCCGCTGAGCTGCTCCTTCTGTTGTATGGGCCCTGGCTGCGCTGATGCTCTTCTCCGAGGGTCCCCTGTCGCTGCTTCTCTCTGTGAAGGCCCCCGCTGTGCCGCTCTTCTCCTGTCGGCTAGGCGGGAACTTTTGAAATTACACACGCGCGCTGTACTGATAACATCACAGCGCACGCGTGTCACAGAGAAAGTGACGGCAGGGAACAGAGGAGAGATTCCTGCGTTCCGCTGCCTGCACTGACTGTGTGGACCTGCAGAATTTCTCCCTGCCCGGCACGCAGCAGCCCGACTCCACTGCACCGGCTGAAGACGGGCGGGCCGGTCACAGAGAGTAGGCGGGCCGGATGTGGCCCACGGGCCACCCCTTACCCAGGTCTGCTATAGACAGTGCTGAAGAGATTCCACAGTTAGGACTGGGCAGACTGGAAGGAGCAAGAGACGACAGTGGAGGAGCTGGCTGACCAGTAGCTCCTGTGGGACGAAGGAGAAACACAGTTGCCAAGGGGAGAGCTTTATTGTTCCCTTGTGACCGGCGCTGTTCAGGGCGCAGAGCCCTAGGGTGGAACATACTTTACGTTGGACCACCAGAATCTGTCGGACAGGGGGATTGCACGTCCCTCTGGCCACCCCAAGATCCCGGAGCACAGTGGCACATAGGGTCTGGAGTCATGATTACAGTCAGGCCCCACAGCGAGTCAGCACCACCTGTACACGGGACAGGAACTTTAACACTACACCGGGGTCCCCAAACATTTCAGGTCACGGGGATCCACACTAAAAAGTGCAAGGAGGAAGGGCCCACAGACTACCGCACCGGTGCTGACCTTTCACTTATCCGGGATCGGCTGGAGCTCAATTGCGGCGTAGACTGGTGCCTCCGAGCAGCCCACGAACTTTGAGTAAAAAGACCTGGAACCGCAATTGCCATGTCACTCCTTCATTGTCGGCACCGTCGCCCTGCGCTTCAGCGCCAACGGCCACTACCACCTCCATCATCCTTCCTGGGGCCTAGCTTCACCTGCGGGAAGATGAACTATCCTAGCTGCGACACCATCAGCCCCAGGGGACAGCGGCCGCAGCGGTGGCTAATCCCTGGCTGCATACCGGAGGTGGCGTCACGAGACAACTCCCAACATCCCCATCCATCACCCATTCCCATGTCCCTCATCCTTCCCTTTTATTGTACACCTCGGGGCCATGAAGCCGGGCAAGGCCACCCATGACATCCCCAGACCCGACATCACCGGCCCGGTGATGAGTAAGTTTAACCCCTTGCCCCATGGGTGATACGCATGCACTGCAGGGAAGCTGCTAGCGGCAAAACTGACATTAACTGTTTCAGCACCAAGAGAAACAAATCCCAGATGGAGATGAGAGGCTCCAATGCTAAAGCTGTAAGTAGTCTATAAAAACAGAGAGACAACCGTGACACAACATGAGGGGGATCCACCAAGCCCCAAAGTCCAGATTGGCACACTATCCACGGGCATCAGAGCAGCAGGCAGTTGACTTATGGGAAAGGGGAGACATTGTGGATATGGAAGACAGGTAGCGAGGTCTTGGAAGACAGAAAACAGGCAGCAGATATGCTGCAGACCGCAAGCAGACAGGAGATGTCCTGGAAAACATAAACAGGTAGCATAGGTCTTGGAAGACTGCAAACAGGTAACAGAGGTACTGGAAGACGCGGGCAGGTAAGAGATGTCCTGGAGAATGCCAACAGAGGTCCTGGAAGACCAGAAACAGGCAACAGATGTACTGCAGACTGCAGGCAGACAGGAGATGTCCTGGAAAACGTAGCTACGTAGCATAGGTCTTGGAAGACTGGAAAGTCTTCAGAAAAGTCTTCAATCAGAGGTACTGAAAGATGCAACCAGAGGTCCTAGAAAACCAGAAAGCAGCAGGGGTACTGGAAGATGCAGGCAGGCAGGAGACACCCTGGAGACCTCAGACAGGTAGCAGAGGTCCTGGAAAACTGGAAACAGATATCAGAGGTACTGGAAGACGCAGGCAGACAAGAGACGTCATGGATACCACAGACAGGTAGCTAAGGTACTAGAAGAACGGAAAAAGGTAGCAGAGATACTAGAAGCCACAGGCAGATAGGAGATGTCCTTGAGACTGCAGACAGGTAGCAGAGGTCCTAGAAGATCAAAAACAGGTAGCAGAGGTCCTAGAAGACCGAAAACAGGTAGCAGAGGTCCTAGAAGACCAAAAACAGGTAGCAGAGATCCTAGAAGACCGAAATCAGGTAGCAGGGGAACTGGAAGCCGCAGGCAGACAGGAGACACTTGGGAGACCGCAGACAGGTAGCAGAGGTTGTGGAAGACTGGGAACAGGTATCAGAGGTACTGGAAGTTGCAGGCAGACAGGAGACACCCTGGAGACCTCAGACAGGTAGCAGAGGTCCTGGAAAACCGGAAACAGGTATCAGAGGTACTGGAAGACGCAGGCAGATAAGAGACGTCATGGATACCGCAGACAGGTAGCAGAGGTACTGGAAGAATGGAAAAAGGTAGCAGAGATACTAGAAGCCACATACAGATAGGAGATGTCCTTGTTACTGCAGACAGGTAGCAGAGGTCCTAGAAGACGGAAAACAGGTAGCAGAGGTCTTAGAAGACCGAAAACAGGTATCAGGGATACTGGAAGCCGCAGGCAGACAGGAGACACCTGGGAGACCACAGTCAGGTAGCAGAGGTCGTGGAAGATTGGGAACAGGTTACAGACATACTGCAGGCCACAGGCAGACAGGAGACATCCTGGAGACCGCACACAGCAGAGGCCCTGGAAGACTGGAACCAGATAGCAGAGGTACTGAGATGTCTTGGAAAATGCAGAAAAGTAGTAGAGGTCCTGGAAGACTGGAAATATCATATATCAGAGGTACTGCAATACACAGGCAGACAAGATATTTCCTGGAGACCACAGACAGGTAGCAGAGGTCTTAGAAGGCCAGAAACAGGTTGCAAAGATAACGGAAGATGTAGAATGACAGGAGACATCCTGGAGACTGCAGACAGCTCAGCTCACCCTAATTCCACAGTACATCATTCAGTCACTCATTGCGTCCAGGATGCACTGAGCGGAGGAATTACGACAACTTGGCACTGTATAGTACTGATTTTTGGACACTGCACTGTAGTTATAGTTTTGCACTGTATGTCGGTATATAAGGACCAGCTGCTGCACATTGTCTTTTCCTTATTGTACATACAAATGTTAAAAGGAGTTCAATCATTTGTCCGGTGAAACCTCCTCCTTTTATTCTGCCATTTGTTTTGGTATGTGCCAAATAACAGTGCCGTATATTAAATCATTCTGCAGTAATGTGTCAGCACAATACAGATATTACGTTTCTTCTGAGACTCATTAGTGAGGTTTTGCAGGTTTCTTATGTAGTAGGAGACATATTTATGTACTCATAGGAGACACAAAACAAGCAAGGGTGAGAATGTGAATTCCATCAGCTTTTATAGGGATTCAGCAAAGAGGAAAATGACATTATTTAGCCGTGCTGCTTGTAAACCTGATGAAGACCCCATTCCAGGGTTGAAACGTAACAATAAGGTAACTCATTATATGGATTTCTATTTAGACATCTTTGCATTGATTGAATTTGCCCTTTTCCTATTTATCATATAATTGTCACAAGGATGTTTTTAGAATCATCTCCAACTGTCATGGCGGCGGCGTCAGGATCTGTGGAGACTACAGATTCTTGCACTCTGCCTGCTAACTTCTCTGATGTTGGGTGATCGGCACAGGGAGACTCAGGTGTCGAGCCACAGACTTGTAGTTCATAGGCAGGCTAGAAAGAGTTCATCTCTGCTGAGCTGTTTGTTAGTCTCTTTGACCACTTTCTTTGGTGCAGTCAGTCACATTCACTCCCCTCCTATATATCCTGGCTGAACACTTCCTTTAATGCCAGTTATAGCTCATCTATACTGGTCTGGTGAGGTGTTGTGAGCCAGACTTACTGGTGGTTCTATTGCTTTATTACTGTGGTTGCAGTGTTAGCCCTTGTTGTCCTTTTGTTGCTGCCTTAATTCTCTTGCTTTTCTACTTACTTTCTTGTTTGTTCCGGTTTTGTTTTTTTTTCCCCTGTCCATCTTTAGCTGTATGACCATCACACTCCTGCCTTAGTTCTGGCCAAGAGAACAGTAAGGCAGAGGACTCCAGCATCTCCACCATTAAGAGTAATGCAGAGGTTAGACATAGCCTAGGGTTCGCTTGCATGAGGGATAGTATAGGAGATCCCTGCCTCTCACAATCCTACAGTCAAATCGTGACAATACTCCAGGATAATTTCTCCAACCAATTGGCATCATGTGACCATAAATTGCTCCATAGTGTTCTGTTATAGCTTGCCTATACTGGTATGGTGAGGTGTTGTGATCCAGACTTACTGGGGGTTGTATTTCTTTATTGCTATGGTTGTGGTCTTAACCCTTCTTATCCTTTTGTTGCTGCCTTACGTCTCTTGCTTTTCTCCTTACTTACTTTTTTATTTCTGGAGTTTGCAGTGTATTGTTGTCCTTTTGATGCTGTCTTAATTCTCTTGCTTTTCTCCTTACTTTTTTGTTTGTTCCTGTTAGTTTACAGTGTGTCTGAGTTTTGTTTTTTTCCTTGTCCATCTTTATCTGTATTGCCATCACACTCCTGACCTTCCTTCCCAGAGTAGGTAAACAGTTTAGTTCTGGTCAGGAAAATAGTAAGGTACAGGACTCCGGCATCTCCACCATCAGGGTAATCTGGAGGTTAGGGATAGCCTAGGAACCCCTAGCGTGAGAGACAGTATAGGAGCCCCCTGTCTCTCCCTATCCTACAGCCACATTGTGAGCATACTCCAGGATAATGTCTCCGACCAATTGGAATAAGGTGACCATAAATTGCTCTATAGAGTTTTGCTATAGTTTATCTATACTGGTTTGGTGAGATGTTGTGATCCAGACTTACTGGTGGTTGTATTGCTTTATTGCTGTGGTTATAGTGTTAGCTCTTGTTTTCCTTTTGTTGTTTCCTTAATTCTCTTGCTTTTCTCCTTACTTTCTTGTTTGTTCCTGGAGTTTGCAGTGTATTGTTGTCCTTTTGTTGCAGCCTTAATTCTCTTGCTTTTCTCCTTACTTTCTTGTTTCTTCCTGTGAGTTTGCAGTGTGTCTGAGTTTTGTTTTATCCCTGTTCGTCTTTATCTGTGTTGCCATCACACTCCTGCCCCTTCCTTCCATGGGTGGGGTAACAGTTTAGTTCTGCTCAGGAGAATAGTAAAGCAAGGGACTGCGGCATCTTCACTATTAGGGGTAATGCAGTGGTTAGAGATGGCCTAGGGTTCCCTTGTATGAGGGACAATATGGGAACCCCCTGTCTCTCACTATCCTACAGTCACATTGTGACAATACTCTAGGACAATTTCTCTAACCAATTAGTGTAAGGTGACCATCTCTAGAATTATGCTATAGCTTTCCTATTCTGGTCTGGTGAGGTGTTGTGATCCAGACTTACTGGTAGTTGTATTGCTTTATTGCTGTGGTTGTAGTGTTAACCCTTGCTGTCCTTTTGTTGCTGCCTTCATTCTCCTGCCTTTCTCCTTACTTTCTTGTTTGTTCCTGTGAGTTTGCAGTGTGTCTGAGTATTGATTTTTACTGTGCATATTTACCTGTGTTGCCATCACTCTCCTGCCCCTTCTTTCCTTGGGTGGAGGAACAGTTTAGTTCTGGTCAGGATAGTAAGGCACAGGACTCTGGAATCTCCACCATCAGGAGTAATCCAAAGGTTAGGGATAGCCTAGGAACAGTATAGGAGTCCCCTGTCTCTCAATATCCTACAATCATATTGTGACAATACTCCAGGATAATTTCTCCGACCAATTGGCACAAGGTGGCCATCAATTGCTCTCTAAAGTTCTGCTATAGCTTACCTATACTGGTCTGGTGAGGTGTTTTGATCCTGACTTATTGGTGGTTGTATTCCTTTATTGCTGTGGTTGTAGAGTTAGTCCATGTTGTCCTTTTGTTGCTGCCTTAATTCTCTTGCTTTTCTCCTTACTGTCTTGTTTATCCTGTGAGTTTGCAGTGTATTGTTGTCATTTTGTTGCTGCCTTACTTCTCTTGCTTTTCTCCTTTCTTATTTGTTCCTGTGAGTTTGCAGTGTGTCTGAGTTTTGTTTTTTCCTGTCCATCATTTCAAACAACATCTGTTCGATGTTGTGCGCCACCGGCAGCGATGTGCCCGTGACGCACAACCGACGGGAGCGGGTACGCTCGCTATAGATCTTGCTAGCGAGTTCGCTGCGTGTAAAGTACCCTTTAGTCCACGGTGTCCTTTTGTTGCTGCCTTATTTCTCTTGCTTTTCTCCTTACTTTTTTGTTTGTTCCTGTGAGTTTGCAGTGCATTGTTGTCCTTTTGTTGCTGCCTTAACTCTCCTGCTTTTCTCATTACTTTCTTGTTTCTTCCTGTGAGTTTTCAGTGTATTGTTGTCCTTTTGTTGCTGCCTTAATTCTCTTGCTTTTCTCCTTATCTCTCACTTCTTCCTGTGAGTTTGCAGTGTATTGTTGTCCTTTTGTTGTTGCCTTAATTCTTTTGCTTTTCTCCTTACTTTCTTATTTGTTCCTGTGAGTTTGCAGTGTGTCTGAGTTTTGTTTTTTCCTGTCCATCTTTATCCGTGTTGTCATCACATGCCTACCCTTCTTTCCCTTGGTGGGGGAACAGTTTAGTTCTGGTCAGGAGAATAGTAAGGCAAGGGACTCTAGCATCTTCACCATTAGGGGTTAATGCAGAGGTTAGAGATAGCCTAGGATTCCCTTGCATGAGAGACAGTATAGGAACCCACTGTCTCTCACTATCCTGTAGTCACATTGTGACAATACTCCAGGATAATTTCTCCTACCAATTGGCATAAGGTGACCGTAAATTGCTCTATAGAGTTCTGCTATAGTTTACCTATACTGGTTGGTGAGGTGTTTTGATCCAGACTTACTGGTGGTTGCATTTATTTATTGCTGTGGTTGTAGTGTTCGTCCATGGTGTCCTTTTGTTGCTGCCTTATTTCTCTTGCTTTTCTCCTTACTTTCTTGTTTGTCCCTGTGAGTTTGCAGTATATTGTTGTCCTTTGGTTGCTGCCTTAACTCTGTTGGTTTTTTCCTTATTTTCTTGTTTGTTCCTGTGAGTTTGCAGTGTATTGTTGTCCTTTTGTTGCAGCCTTACTTCTCTTGCTTCTTGCCTTACTTTTTTGTTTGTTCCTGTGAGTTTGCAGTGTATTGTTGTCTTTTTGTTGCTGCCTTAC
This sequence comes from Anomaloglossus baeobatrachus, assembly GCF_048569485.1. Lineage (NCBI taxonomy): Eukaryota > Metazoa > Chordata > Amphibia > Anura > Aromobatidae > Anomaloglossus > Anomaloglossus baeobatrachus. The sequence goes on from NC_134363.1 coordinate 40,795,199, forward strand.
TTCTCTTGCTTTTCTGCTTACTTTCTTGTTTGTTAATGTGAGTTTGCAGTGTATTGTTGTCCTTTTGTTGCTGCCTTAACTCTCTTGATTTTCTCCTTACTTTTTTGTTTGTTCCTGTGAGTTTGCACTGTATTGTTGTCCTTTTGATGCTGCCTTAACTCTCTTGATTTTCTCCTTACTTTTTTGTTTATTCCCTTGAGTTTGCAGTGTTTATGAGTTTTGTTTTTTCCCTGTCCATCTTTATATGTGTTGCCATTGCACTCCTGCCCTTCCTGGGTGGAGGAACAATTTAGTTCTGGTCAGGAAAATAGTAAGGCATGGGACTCCGGCATCTCCACCATCAGGAGTAAACCATAGGTTGGAATAGCAGAGAGATACTCTACATCGTCCACGATCACCACCATCTCACCTCTTTCTATTCTTTATGTTTTTCGGCAAGTGTGTTAGATAACAGGGATGATAAATATCAATTAAATGTCCATACGGAGCTAATTTAATCCGCCAAAAGTTCATTCCATACATTCTGATTTGCTTTCACAACGAGCGGAGGGTGAGAGTAACATATTACATTTTTCATCACATTATGCATGTCTCGCCCTGCAGGGTTTCAATGGATTCTTACACAATGAGATATAACTGTAAATTCGCTTTGCAACAGCTGCGCTTCAGCCAAAGGAATACAAAAATGAAGTTAGAGGTTGCCATGGAAAAAAGCATTCCAGATCAGTGCATTGGGTTTAGTAAAATGCTATTTTACTCCGGCCGCTGCTCCCGCGCCGGAATAATCTGACACATCTTTGGCGACATTAATGCTAATCAGGGACAATCTTCGGATTCTATTCTCGGAATACGACGAGAGAACGTAGAATGTTGCGACACGCAGGCTGAATTCGACTCACCACCGGGCGGTCACCGTCATCACATAACAGGAGGAAGGTCATTCTGATATGGTCACAGTCAAAATTAATGGCAAAGTTAAAAAGTTCATTCTTCAGGAGCACACTGCTCCCCTGCCTCTGGGCTTCTAGCCAGCCGAGGGAACGGTGCGCTCCTGATCAGTGACAGTGTGGACCAAAAGCGTCTGCATCGAATTGTGCGCTTTACATTCCTACAAGAAGAGGCAGAATCAGATGAAACACTAGATCTGGCCAGTTTCAGAACAAAGAGCTTGTAAGCGCTGCCTAGGAGATTGGCCATCTCTGACATGATGCAGACAAGCAAGGCAATGCGCAGTAAATGCTAAAACTAAAAATGCCTCCATTCTTGGGGACGTGAAGATTTTTAATTGTTACCCATTTAGAGGGAATCTTGTGAACAGGTTTTTGCTTTTTAATCTGAGAGTAGAGGCAAAGACCCTGATTATAGGGATATGTCACTTGCTCTTGTTTCATTACAATCAGTGTTTTTTTTCCAGGAGAAATTTATCACTAGGAGTCACATGCAAGACAGTCAAGCTAAGTTGTTTAACCCCGCCCCCACCACTGATTGGCTGACAATGTACAGTATACACAGGAAGCTGCCAATCAGTGGTGTGGGCGGGGTTATACAGCTTAGCTAGACTGTCTTGCATCTGACTCCTAGTCTGCTAGAAAGCTCAGCATTCCAACCACTGCTACATCTCTAGCAGAGAAAACAGGGATTCTATCAAAACTACAAAAGCAGGAATCAGGCTCTTTTGTCTTATATTAGAGGCGTAAATTCTGGTGTTTCACCCGGCTCTTCCTGATTGCCCTAATGCGGTGGCAATCGGTATAATGATAGTTGGGATTGATGTCAGCTGTGTAATCTCAGCTGGCATCAAGCCCAGGGATTAGTAATGGTGAGGCATCTATCAGACAACCCCATTACTAACCCAGTAAGTAAAAAGATTTAAAAAACACACACAAAAAATATTTTCTTTAAAAAAAACTACTCTCTAAGGATCACCAGTTTATTAAAAAGAAAAGCAATGAAGATCCGAAGTAGTCCACGGAATCCTACGTAGTTCACAATGGAAACCTGAAAGACATAAAAAGAGAAAAATAAAAACAAGAGACTCCCCCATTCACCAATTTATTAGAAAGCAAAGTTCCCACATTCAACGTAATCCAGGGGTTCCCACTCCGTTTGTCGATTACCTGCATCAAAGTCTATGGAGCCTCAGAACAAGGCTCCATAGACTTTGAGCAGCAGCCATTCTCAGTGTATACATGGACTCTGCTGACCTAGGGACTGTGATAAGTGGTGACATTCCTCACATCTAATGTATGCACCACTTCTAGGGCGGCTGCGGGCTGCTATTATTAGGATGGAGAGGGGCCAAATATGCATGGTCCTTCCCAGATTGATAATACTATTTTTAGGATGGGAAGGGCCCAAATATGAATGGACCTTCCCAGTTTGATAATACTATTTTTAGGATGGGAAGGGAAGGGACCAAATATGCATGGACCTTCTCTGTTTAAAAATACTATTTTTAGGATGGGAAGGGCCCAAATATGCATGGACCTTCCCAGTTTGATAATACTATTTTTAGGATGGGAAGGGCCCAAATATGCATGGAACTTCCCAGTTTGATAATACTATTTTTAGGATGGGAAGGGCCCAAATATGCATGGAACTTCCCAGTTTGATAATACTATTTTTAGGATGGGAATGGGCTAAATATGCATGGACCTTCCCAGTTTGATAATACTATTTTTAGGATGGGGAGGGCCCAAATATTCATGGACCTTCCCAGTTAAATAATACTATTACTAGGATGGGAAGGGGCCAAATATGCATGGACCATCCCAGTTTGATAATACTATTTTTAGGATGGGAAGGGCCCAAATATGCATGGACCTTCCCAGTTTGATAACATTATTTTTAGGATGGGAAGGGCCCAAATATGCATGGAACTTCCCAGTTTGATAATACTATTTTTAGGATGGGGAGGGCCCAAATATGCATGGACCTTCCCAGTTTGATAATACCAGCCCCCAGCTGTCTGCTTTACCTTGTCTGGTTATCACACATAGGGGGGACCCCACGCCTTTTTTTTTTTTTAATTATTTATTTGGGTAATAGCTGTACAATGTATTTATCTATCTTTTTTTCTGGTACGTATTTCATCCATGCTGCTGGTAAAAAAACGGACATATCTATGGGGAAGCGTGAAGATCCCATAGATTTTCATAAGTATGAGTGTGAAGATGTCTCTGCTACATGCGAAAACGGAGACCACATGTTCCAGAGACATAGATATGTGAAAGGCAGCTTGCATTGTCGGTATATTGATGACTGCAAAATGAGTTAACTGAGAACCTATCAGTGAGCTCATTCTAACGGGAGCGTAAGCAACTCTTATCTTCCTTCTTCTGAGCGCCTTTAAATTGACGAATGACTCTCAAGATCAGCTCAACTTTCTTGAGGTCATGATAAAGTATCTTAGAAGAATGTATTAAGAAAATAACAGTTTCAACATCTCCCGTCAGAACGAGCTCACTGACAGATTCTCAGATAACTCATTCTGCAGTCAGCAAAAGACATTGCAACACAGAATATATAAACACTGCAAACTCAGTTGCAAAGATGATTTTTAACCAAAAAAATAATTTAAAACAAAATTATCAAAATTATCAATTATTAAAAATTAACAAAATTATTATTAAACATTATTTATAATTTATTATTAAATTAATATTATTGATTATTAATATTATTAATATTATTATTGTTATATTAATATTATTATAAATATTATTTATAAATTGTAAATTATTTATAATTTATTAAATGTAATTTTTATTATTACAAATTATTTATAATTTTTTGAAAATTATTAAAAATTAACACAATTAACAAAATCCCTCCAAAGGGGGACCTGTTTTTTAGAGAGTCCCTATCACCTGTCTTTGGAAGCCCCTTTTTATTTAAGAAAAACACTGGGCAGAAGATTTTGCTAAATGACACTTATGAAAATTGCTGAAATACGCCCTAATCATTTGCTGAACAACCCAACTTTCTAGCAAAGGTGAAGTCGGAGTTTTCGTATTGTGAGATCCCCATATGCAATGCCAGGTCCAACAATTGTCCGCCACCTTCCTTGCTGTAAATGTGCGGGATCTCTTGTGTTATCGCGAGATCTTGCAATCTAAACTAAACCAGAGCTGATGTTACCGATCGTTAACTATCCTGCAAAAGATGCGGCAGCATTAATTTCGTCTTTGGGACTGCCAGAAATAGTGTACTTGGATTTCTCTGACAGTCCAATAGACAATGAATGGAGCGAATGTTGAGTATCATGTGTATCTCTGCTCCATTCATTATCTATGGGACTGCCAGAAACAGTGGACTTCGCTGGGAATTCCATAGACAATGAATGGTGTGCATGTTAAGCATGTGCACCTCTGCTTTATTCATTGTCTATGGGATGGCCAGAAATAGTAATCTTTTCCTGGAATCCAATAGACAATGAATGGAGTAAATTTCGAACATGTGCAGCTCGACTCTAGTCATTGTCTGTGGGATGGCCAAAAATAGTAGACTTCTCCAGGAATCCCATAGACAATGAATGGAGCAGATGTCGAACATGTGCACTTCCACTCTATTTATTGTCTATGAGAGGGCCAAAAATAGTGGACTTCTCCAGGAATCCCATAGAAAATGAAAGGATCTGATGTCGAACATGTGCACCTCTGCTGTATTCATTGTCTATGGGATGGCCAGAAATAGTGGACTTTTCCTGGAATCCAATAGACAATGTATGGAGTAAATTTCGAACATGTGCAGCTCGACTCTAGTCATTGTCTGTAGGATGGCCAGAAATAGTGGACTTCTCCAGGAATCCCATAAACAATGAATGGAGCAGATGTCGAACATGTGCAACTCCACTCTATTTATGGGGGTAACGCAGTCATAGGTCGAGTCAATAATCAATATACCAACCTTTGCAAAAATATCAAAAATATTTATTCACTTTAGTGCATAGCAAAGGAAGTAGTATAAAATACATATTTAAGAAAAATAGTAAACATTGATCAGGCTAAGGCAGAATCACAGATGATAACAGATCACCAGACCATATGGGAAGTGCAGTATATCCATATCCTCACGGTTGGAGGGCCTAACAGAGTTGTTAAGAGGACCAATATAACCTATTAATACCTATTAATACATTTACACAAATCATATGCAAAGTTAGAAGCATAAGAACACTATCTAAAGTGATAGGTATAATAACACTTGGTCACTCATCACTCCGAGGGGCCAAAAAACACCCAATGTAAGGGAGGAAGCCAGCCCAGAGGAGGAGTACATATAGGCTGAAAACAATCCCCTCAGAGCACTCACCCATAGGTAGCCGGGACCGAGGAAAACGTGCCCCGACGCGCACGTTTCGATAACTTCTTCGGGGGGCCGTGACGTGGTGTGGTTCAGGCACACTTCTGTCTTTAAATATCCCACTGCCCGGGCCGCTAAGCAGCCATTGGACGCGCGTAGGGCGGGACTCCGGCCAGAGACCGCGTCATCGGGCACTCCCGGAAGTGACGTGCGCACTTCCCGTGTCGTCACACAGGATGCGCGCGTCACGCCGTATGGAGGCCGGCCGACGCTGGCATGGTGGGAGTGACGCCGCACGCGCGTACCACTGCAGCGGCCATGGATATGAAGGGCAAGAAAGAGGGCAGATCTCCTTTCGAGGAGAAAAGGTCTGTGCCATGAGCGGATTCAATAGGAGAAAGCAGGGGAAGCATGCTAATGAGCAAACCCGTCCATCCCTATACATAGCGGCTGTCTTTGTAATACAACACATGGCATCTACTAGAAATACCCATACAGTTACCAATAGTATAGATAGAGTGGTCAAATGGGGGAAGACGGAACCATCATCTCTCCATACATAGAGCACCTGCATTTGAGATATAACATATAACATCTAACATATAGCACGCATCATGCAGCTGCCAACACTGCAGGTGATCAGCATAGTGGGAGAAAAAACTTTTTTTTAAAGAACACAGCAAAGAGCAAAGGACTCCCCCCACCCCCATTAAGTCCATGATCCGCAATTAAGGCACAAAATGTTGTTTCATCCCTCCAAAACATAGCAAAGTAATGCTATATTAAGATGCCAATCGTACACTGGCAAAGTCCTCCATATGTCCGGAGTTCCATCAGCCAGAATCAAAAGTCCGGCCACGATCACTTTCTCCAAAATAGGGACTATCTTCTCCATCTTGGACAGTCCTAACCATTAAGGCAAGGACAGGGCGACGGGTGTGAAACCGTCACTTATAACTCCAAAGAGGTGTGTCCAGGAGGGATCCCAAGAAGACAGGAGAACAGAAATACATGTGGAACCTCCAAACAAAGACATCCATGGGGCGGGGAATATATAGAGTGCCAAGATCAAAGCCTGTGAATAAATCAACACAGAAAGACAAAAAACAACACACCAACATTAATAAAATGTTTTAAAAAGGACACCGAGGCATACTACTAAAATCCAAATCCTGATGAAGCATGCTCAATAGAAGACCAGATCAAACAGAACTCATAGATCATAAAAAAGGGGCAAATGATAATTTCTCGTTCAGTCCCCCAGGTGCCATTGTCCCAAGGGTGACAATCCATCTGCACTCAAGGCGCGACAATGCTTGTTGATAATTGCCGCCCCTTGAGCCCAGTTGAAGCCTATCTATGGCCCGTACTCTAAGGGATGCAGGATTGCAATCATGATGCAACTTGTAATGTCGAGGAATAGTCCTCAGAGACTGCAAGTCATCAACTTCTCTTGCCGCAATTATGGCCCTAACGTGCTCACGTGTACGTACACGGAATTGGCGAGTGGTTAAGCCTACGTATAGTAGATTACAGCCACATCTGGCAAGGTAGATAACATGATCAGTATTGCAAGAGATGTAATGTCTGATAGTAAATTCCCTTGTCCCATCCACCGATGAGAAAGAGAAAGCCCTTTCAATATTGTCGCATGAGATACATGAGCCACACGGGAAACAACCCCATTTCGGTTTCCCAATGTTAAAGGGTAGGGTGTCCCGATGTACAAAGTGGCTATGTACCAGAATATCACGCAAGTTTTTGCCTCTCCTTGCTGTCATGAGAGGATAGTCAGGAAGGGCTTTGGCTAATGTTGGTTCGGTTTTGAGTATTGGCCAGTGCTTCTCTAAAACCTGTCTTATCCCCCCCCACTGGTTACTGAAGGTAGAAATAAACCGAATTGGTCCAGAGCTTGATTTGGTTTTATACGAGGTGGATAGCAACTTATGTCTGGAGGCGGCCTTGGCTCTGGAATACCCCTGTTTGATACTACGTGCACTATACCCCCTATTCCTGAAACGCTGGGAGAGATCTCTAGCCTGTGCATCAAATAGTTGGTCGGAGGAACATATCCTCTTGATCCTCAGAAATTGTCCAACCGGGATCGCCCTGATTGTTGAGGATAGATGTGAAGAGGATGCGTGTAATAGGCTATTCACCGATGTTTCCTTCCGGAAAACATCAGTGTGAATAGACCTATCAAGTTGGACAAAAATTTTGATGTCCAAGAAATCCATGGTCTCTTTGTCGCTCCTAAAGGTCATCCTGACATTACGATTATTAGAATTCAGAACAGAAAAAAAGGAATTTAGTTCAAGGTCGGTTCCCCCCCAGATCAACAGAACATCATCTATGTAACGTAACCAGCACTGCAAATGGGAAGCGGCGTAGGCACCGTCGACGAAAATCTCCCTCTCCCAATAGCCCAGAAAGAGATTTGCGTACGACGGCGCGCACGCCGCGCCCATTGCAGTGCCGCGTTTCTGGAGGAAGAACCGATCCTTGAACAAAAAGAAATTACGTGTCAGGATGAACTCAAGGAGCTCCAAAACCAGGTCCTGGATAGGTATCTCCCAGCGGCTCATTCGTAGGAAAAATTTCGTTGCCACTAACCCATCACTATGTTGGATACAGGAGTATAAAGACTCCACATCTGCTGCCACCAAGATAGAGCCCTGATCAAGATACAATCCGTCAATCCGCCTCAGGACGTCTGAGGTGTCTCTGACATAGGAGGGGAGCGTCTCGACTAGTGGATGTAAATAATATTCGATGAATTTGCATATCGGATCGCAAAGCCCTCCTATGCCAGAGACAATAGGACGCCCTGGGGGACAGCGGGGGTTCTTATGTATCTTGGGCAGCAGATAAAAAGTGGGTGTGACAGGAAATTTGGTGTATAGGCCATCGTAGATCTTTTTGGTTATAATTCCCTTGCACAAAGCCGCGTCCAAGATGCCACCCAATTCAATCAAAAAGTTACCAGTGGGGTTATGGGACAGGGGGGTATAAGCCTCCCGGACCCGCAGTTGTTTGAAGGCCTCCCGTTCATACATTTGCACTGGCCAGATAACCACGTTCCCGCCTTTGTCCGCAGGTTTAATCTCAATCCCCTCCATAGCTTTTAATTCTTTCAGAGCATTTCTCTGTTTGATGGAGAGATTGTGATGGTGACCCACTCTCTGTAACCTTTTTAGATCCTCCATCACAAGTTTATTGAAGATTTCGACCTGAGGACAAAGGGAGAATGGAGGGAACGTGGTTGATTTGGGGTATGTCTTAGGTGGAAATTTACCTGTAGAAATGCCCAATGATTCCTCCTCCAACTCTTTCAATAATATTGCTACCTTGAAAGAGTTGGAGGAGGAATCATTGGGCATTTCTACAGGTAAATTTCCACCTAAGACATACCCCAAATCAACCACGTTCCCTCCATTCTCCCTTTGTCCTCAGGTCGAAATCTTCAATAAACTTGTGATGGAGGATCTAAAAAGGTTACAGAGAGTGGGTCACCATCACAATCTCTCCATCAAACAGAGAAATGCTCTGAAAGAATTAAAAGCTATGGAGGGGATTGAGATTAAACCTGCGGACAAAGGCGGGAACGTGGTTATCTGGCCAGTGCAAATGTATGAACGGGAGGCCTTCAAACAACTGCGGGTCCGGGAGGCTTATACCCCCCTGTCCCATAACCCCACTGGTAACTTTTTGATTGAATTGGGTGGCATCTTGGACGCGGCTTTGTGCAAGGGAATTATAACCAAAAAGATCTACGATGGCCTATACACCAAATTTCCTGTCACACCCACTTTTTATCTGCTGCCCAAGATACATAAGAACCCCCGCTGTCCCCCAGGGCGTCCTATTGTCTCTGGCATAGGAGGGCTTTGCGATCCGATATGCAAATTCATCGAATATTATTTACATCCACTAGTCGAGACGCTCCCCTCCTATGTCAGAGACACCTCAGACGTCCTGAGGCGGATTGACGGATTGTATCTTGATCAGGGCTCTATCTTGGTGGCAGCAGATGTGGAGTCTTTATACTCCTGTATCCAACATAGTGATGGGTTAGTGGCAACGAAATTTTTCCTACGAATGAGCCGCTGGGAGATACCTATCCAGGACCTGGTTTTGGAGCTCCTTGAGTTCATCCTGACACGTAATTTCTTTTTGTTCAAGGATCGGTTCTTCCTCCAGAAACGCGGCACTGCAATGGGCGCGGCGTGCGCGCCGTCGTACGCAAATCTCTTTCTGGGCTATTGGGAGAGGGAGATTTTCGTCGACGGTGCCTACGCCGCTTCCCATTTGCAGTGCTGGTTACGTTACATAGATGATGTTCTGTTGATCTGGGGGGGAACCGACCTTGAACTAAATTCCTTTTTTTCTGTTCTGAATTCTAATAATCGTAATGTCAGGATGACCTTTAGGAGCGACAAAGAGACCATGGATTTCTTGGACATCAAAATTTTTGTCCAACTTGATAGGTCTATTCACACTGATGTTTTCCGGAAGGAAACATCGGTGAATAGCCTATTACACGCATCCTCTTCACATCTATCCTCAACAATCAGGGCGATCCCGGTTGGACAATTTCTGAGGATCAAGAGGATATGTTCCTCCGACCAACTATTTGATGCACAGGCTAGAGATCTCTCCCAGCGTTTCAGGAATAGGGGGTATAGTGCACGTAGTATCAAACAGGGGTATTCCAGAGCCAAGGCCGCCTCCAGACATAAGTTGCTATCCACCTCGTATAAAACCAAATCAAGCTCTGGACCAATTCGGTTTATTTCTACCTTCAGTAACCAGTGGGGGGGGATAAGACAGGTTTTAGAGAAGCACTGGCCAATACTCAAAACCGAACCAACATTAGCCAAAGCCCTTCCTGACTATCCTCTCATGACAGCAAGGAGAGGCAAAAACTTGCGTGATATTCTGGTACATAGCCACTTTGTACATCGGGACACCCTACCCTTTAACATTGGGAAACCGAAATGGGGTTGTTTCCCGTGTGGCTCATGTATCTCATGCGACAATATTGAAAGGGCTTTCTCTTTCTCATCGGTGGATGGGACAAGGGAATTTACTATCAGACATTACATCTCTTGCAATACTGATCATGTTATCTACCTTGCCAGATGTGGCTGTAATCTACTATACGTAGGCTTAACCACTCGCCAATTCCGTGTACGTACACGTGAGCACGTTAGGGCCATAATTGCGGCAAGAGAAGTTGATGACTTGCAGTCTCTGAGGACTATTCCTCGACATTACAAGTTGCATCATGATTGCAATCCTGCATCCCTTAGAGTACGGGCCATAGATAGGCTTCAACTGGGCTCAAGGGGCGGCAATTATCAACAAGCATTGTCGCGCCTTGAGTGCAGATGGATTGTCACCCTTGGGACAATGGCACCTGGGGGACTGAACGAGAAATTATCATTTGCCCCTTTTTTATGATCTATGAGTTCTGTTTGATCTGGTCTTCTATTGAGCATGCTTCATCAGGATTTGGATTTTAGTAGTATGCCTCGGTGTCCTTTTTAAAACATTTTATTAATGTTGGTGTGTTGTTTTTTGTCTTTCTGTGTTGATTTATTCACAGGCTTTGATCTTGGCACTCTATATATTCCCCGCCCCATGGATGTCTTTGTTTGGAGGTTCCACATGTATTTCTGTTCTCCTGTCTTCTTGGGATCCCTCCTGGACACACCTCTTTGGAGTTATAAGTGACGGTTTCACACCCGTCGCCCTGTCCTTGCCTTAATGGTTAGGACTGTCCAAGATGGAGAAGATAGTCCCTATTTTGGAGAAAGTGATCGTGGCCGGACTTTTGATTCTGGCTGATGGAACTCCGGACATATGGAGGACTTTGCCAGTGTACGATTGGCATCTTAATATAGCATTACTTTGCTATGTTTTGGAGGGATGAAACAACATTTTGTGCCTTAATTGCGGATCATGGACTTAATGGGGGTGGGGGGAGTCCTTTGCTCTTTGCTGTGTTCTTTAAAAAAAAGTTTTTTCTCCCACTATGCTGATCACCTGCAGTGTTGGCAGCTGCATGATGCGTGCTATATGTTAGATGTTATATGTTATATCTCAAATGCAGGTGCTCTATGTATGGAGAGATGATGGTTCCGTCTTCCCCCATTTGACCACTCTATCTATACTATTGGTAACTGTATGGGTATTTCTAGTAGATGCCATGTGTTGTATTACAAAGACAGCCGCTATGTATAGGGATGGACGGGTTTGCTCATTAGCATGCTTCCCCTGCTTTCTCCTATTGAATCCGCTCATGGCACAGACCTTTTCTCCTCGAAAGGAGATCTGCCCTCTTTCTTGCCCTTCATATCCATGGCCGCTGCAGTGGTACGCGCGTGCGGCGTCACTCCCACCATGCCAGCGTCGGCCGGCCTCCATACGGCGTGACGCGCGCATCCTGTGTGACGACACGGGAAGTGCGCACGTCACTTCCGGGAGTGCCCGATGACGCGGTCTCTGGCCGGAGTCCCGCCCTACGCGCGTCCAATGGCTGCTTAGCGGCCCGGGCAGTGGGATATTTAAAGACAGAAGTGTGCCTGAACCACACCACGTCACGGCCCCCCGAAGAAGTTATCGAAACGTGCGCGTCGGGGCACGTTTTCCTCGGTCCCGGCTACCTATGGGTGAGTGCTCTGAGGGGATTGTTTTCAGCCTATATGTACTCCTCCTCTGGGCTGGCTTCCTCCCTTACATTGGGTGTTTTTTGGCCCCTCGGAGTGATGAGTGACCAAGTGTTATTATACCTATCACTTTAGATAGTGTTCTTATGCTTCTAACTTTGCATATGATTTGTGTAAATGTATTAATAGGTATTAATAGGTTATATTGGTCCTCTTAACAACTCTGTTAGGCCCTCCAACCGTGAGGATATGGATATACTGCACTTCCCATATGGTCTGGTGATCTGTTATCATCTGTGATTCTGCCTTAGCCTGATCAATGTTTACTATTTTTCTTAAATATGTATTTTATACTACTTCCTTTGCTATGCACTAAAGTGAATAAATATTTTTGATATTTTTGCAAAGGTTGGTATATTGATTATTGACTCGACCTATGACTGCGTTACCCCTGTTTCTCTTTGTGTGTGCTCATGTATTTTGGGTGCAGTCCTTATAATATGATAAGACTGGTTACACATCTTGTCCCTATCCGTTTGATTTATGTGTCCACTCTATTTATGGTCTATGAGATGGCCAAAAATAGTGGACTTCTCCAGGAATCCCATAGAAAATTAATGGATCTGATGTCGAATATGTGTACCTCCGCTGTATTCATTGTCTATGAGATGGCCAAAAATAGTGGACTTTTCCAGGAATCCCATAGAAAATGAATGGATCTGATGTTGAACATGTGTACCTCTGCTGTATTCATTGTGTATGGGATGGCGAGAAATAGTGGATTTCTCCAAGAATCCAATAGACAATGAATGGAGTAAATGTTGTATTCATTGTCTATGAGATGAGTAGAAATAGTGAACTTCTCTGGGAATTCCATAGACAATGAATGGAGCGAATGTCGCGAATGTGCACCTCTGCTTCATTCATTGTTTATGGGACTGCCAAAAATAGTAGACTTCTCCAGGAATCACATAGACAATGAATGGAGCTGATGTCATGCATGTGCACCTCTGCTCTATTCATTGTCTATGGGACTGCAAAAAACAGTGGGAACCCCATAGACAATTGATGGATCGGATGTCGAAAATGTGCACCTCGGAATCAATAAAGTGTATTGTTTCGTATCATATCGTATCGTACCTCTGCTCTATTCATTGTCTATGGGATGGCCAGAAATAGTGGACTTTTCCTGAAATCCAATAGACAATGAATGGAGGAAATATCTAGCATGTACATCCACACTGTAGTCATTGTCTATGAGATGGCTAGAAATAGTGAACTTCTCTGAGAATTCCAGACAATATATGGAGCCAATGTGCACCTCTGCTCAATTCATTGTTTATGAGACTTCCAGAAATAGTGGACTTCTCTGGGAATCAAATAGACAATGAAAGGAGAGGATTTCGAACATGTGCACCTCCGCTCTATTCATTGTCTATGGGATGGTCAAAAATGATGGACTTCTCCGGGAATCCTAAACACAATGAATGGAGCGGATGTTGAACATGGGCACCTCCACTCTATTCATTGCCTATGTTACTGCCAGAAATAGTGGACTTCTCCAGCAATCACATAGACAATGAATGGAGCAGATGTCGTACATGTGCACCTCCATTGTATTTATTGTCTATGGGATGGCCGGAAATAGTGGTCTTCTCTAGGAATCCATAAGATAAATAAAACAACGAATAGAGCAAATGTTGAAGATGTGCACCTTCGCTCTATTCATTGACTATGGGATGGCCAAAAATAGCAGAATTCTCTGGTAATCCCATAGACAATGAATGAGACCAGTGATGGATAATTTTGTGGCCAGAAATGGCACCAGATTGTGCCGCGCTGAGCACAATATTATCTTGTATTTTCTTTACCCTTGCCCTTTACTAAACCTGTTCAATAATTCATGGCCGGCGTCGGATGCTTGTGACCCGCACGGCTTGGACTTTTTAATTATCACAATTTTCCTCCATTAGGTTGCAGATTAACACTATAAACCCCAGCCGGTGATAATCGGCACATCTCTCCGAGCTCCGCACTTTGGCTCCATTATTATTCATCTGCCGGGTGATCTTGTTATAAATCGCTTACCGTCACTTCTGTTATATTGTCCTATAAGTGGCGGGATAGCGCCGACGAGTCAAGGAGCCCTGATTATGGTAATGTGATGGGTCGCAGCGGTGGTGGCATTGCAGGGGAGGGGGGCGTCATCCGGGAAAATACCGATAGATATAGATCTGCCTAATCGTACCCATTCATTAGCTCCTGGATAGATATTTCCATAGATCTTGTCGATGACTCTCATCACGTTTGCCGGGATGAGGTTCTACTGGAAAGAATAATCTACAGGCTGAGAAATCGCTGCGTCACTATTTTTCAATTACCATATAAAGTAGGTCTTATTTACATTAAACATTTAGGTATTCAGTAAATATATAGCATTATTTATCTGTTTACAGCTTGTACACTCCCTGATAGAAGTTCCGTTGCTTATCCATGTTATGTAAATTAAAGCTTATAACCTGACTTTAATTTCATCCATTGGTTTTATAAATTACTCTTTTTATAAATTACTGTTTAGGTTATGAAAATAAAGTTGATATGAAGCTGAAATATTGATCATTTAATGAACACAGAAAAGTCAGATTTTGGCAAGACAAAAGTTTTGTCGCCTTGTCATATAATGCACCGAATCCTAGTTTACATCCTCACCTCATGCTCACTAATCGGTTAATTAGTGGGTGTGTATAAAAAGAAACCCAGCACCCCAGACCTTCACTTGAACTGCAACTTGACCTCTGACATGCCAAAAATCCACCCTGCAACCAAAGCCTTGATTATCAAGAGGCTGAAGACCAGATCCACTGCAGAGGTGGCTGGCACCTTTAATGTGTCTCAGCGTCAAGTACAAAGAATTAAAAAAAAAGATTTGAAGAGATGGAAATTTTTTTGACCTCGCAAGATAACTGCTCAGGAGGAACGTTTGTTGGTTAGAAAATCCAAAGCCAGCCCCTCTTCCACTGCAGCAGAGCTCCAACAGGCCTGGTCACCTGAAGTCCCTGTGTCAACTAGCACAGTTTGTAGGATTCTGTCTCGAAATGGCCTCAATGGTCGAATCAGTGCCCAAAAGCCAGCACTAAACAAAAGGCAATTAAAAAAACGTGTGGCATTTGCCAAGTCCCACAGCCTGCTAAACAGATGGACGCTGGAAAAGTGGCAGAAGGTGGATTTCTCTGATGAATCTTCAGTTGAATTATCCCACAGCCACCGCATATCCTGCAGGAGACCTACTGGAGCCCGTATGGATCCAGAAAACAGTTAAGTTTGGTGATGGAAAGATCATGGTCTGGGGTTACATTCAGTACGGGGGTGTGCAAAACATTTGCAAGGTGGAAGTCAATATCAATAGCCTAAAATATCAAGAAGTATTAGCTACCTCTTACATTCCCAATCATAAAAGGGGTAAAATTCTGCAGCAGGATGGTGCTCCATCTCATACATCCATCTCTACAACAAAGTTCCTCATAGCAAAGAAGATCAAGGTGCTCAAGGACTGGCCAGCCCAGTCACCAGACATGACCATCATTGAGCATGTTTGGGGTAGGATGAAAGAGGAAGCTTGGAAGACAAAACCAAAGACTCTAGATGAACTCTGGGAGGCATGTAAGATGCATTCTCTGCTATTCCTGATGACTTCATCAATAAATTGTATGAATCATTGTTGAACCGCATGGATGCAGTCCTTCAAGCCCATGGAAGTCACACAAAATATTAAATATGGCTCTAATAGCACCACAACTTCATTCACCAATGTTATGCAATATATCTTTGTATTAGAAGTTAATTATTTGTTTGAATTTCACATTACTTTCTGTGGGCGACAAAACTTTTGTCTTGCCAAAATCTGACCTTTCTGTGTTCATTAAATGATCAATATTTCAGCTTTGCAGCAACTTTATTTTCATAACCTAAACCAAATTTGGGAGGGTTTCAGCTTTCAAAAGAGTAATTTATAAAACCAATGGATGAAATTAAAGTCAGGTTATAAGCTTTTATTTACATAACATGGATAAGCGACAGAACTTCTGTCAGGGACTGTAGTCTATCTCGTCGGGAAACCGGAGGTATCCTCAGAGGCTCCGGAGCCTATGGCTCACCCCGGACGGGCTTAGTGAAGTCATGTGACTAGACAGCTGTCGGGGCAGCAGACGGTAATGCTAAGAAGAGTGGGGGACTGGAAGCAAAGGCCCAGCAGTTTGTGGACGCAAGGTCCAAGAAAGCAGGGATAGGCCGAGACAGAATACCCCAGGAAGTAGCCGTAACAGAACCGTAGAAATGGAGGCCATGTCTGTCGCAATGGTGGAAGAGAAAATAAAGAGTTTAAGTTTTGTTTGCCCACAGAAGCCCAATGTTGTGTGTGTCAATCCTACGTCCATGATGGTGACTGGCTGCAGAGTGGTGGACACCATACTGAAGAGAAAAGTGTCACCCCCCCCACCCCCCCGCCGAAGTGATATACAGACGCTCCCGGGCGAAGGAGTGCGGAGCCCCTCTGACCTGGTCCACTGCTTCCTTCATCTACATCTATGTATAGTCCCTGGTGTAGAATAAAACTCCCAGAAACGCAAAGCACCAGGACAAGCTCTGTCCATACACCGAAGGAGCAAGAAATGCTAGACGTTTGGAGAAACATGAAAAAAACAAGGAGAAAAAATGTATGAAAAATACCATGAATAATAATGAATAAAATGCAAGTTGCATGTGTACTGTTTTTTTTTTTTGTTACAGCTCATTTTTTTGGTGTTTTGAGAAACATGCAGAATAGTGAGTGCAGCTCTGGAGTAAAATGCAGGGTGAAAGTCAGGATCAGTACATGATAAGTAATGTAATATATGTACACAGTGACTGCACCAGCAGAATAGTGAGTGCAGCTCTAGAGTATAATACAGGATGTAACTCAGGATCAGTAATGTATGTACACAGTGACTGCACTAGCAGAATAGTGAGTGCAGCTCTGGAGTATAATACAGGATGTAACTCAGGATCAGTAATGTATGTACACAGTGACTGCACTAGCAGAATAGTGAGTGCAGCTCTGGAGTATAATACAGGATGTAACTCAGGATCAGTAATGTATGTACACAGTGACTGCACCAGCAGAATAGTGAGTGCAGCTCTAGAGTATAATACAGGAGGTAACTCAGGATCAGTACAGTGTCAGTAATGTAATGTATGTGCACAGTAACTGCATAAGAAGAATAGTGAGTGCAGCTCTGGAGTATAATACAGGATGTACCTCAGGATCAGTACAGGATAATTAATGTAATGTATGTGCACAGTGACTGCACCAGCAGACTAGTGAGTGCAGCTCTTGAGTATAATGCAATATGTAACTCAGGATCAGTAATGTCTGTACACAGTGGCTACACCAGCAGAATAGTGAGCGCAGCTCTGGAGTATAATACATGGTGTAACTCAGGATCAGTAATGTCTGTACAAACTTACTGCACCAGCAGAATAGTGAGTGCAGCTCTGGAGTATAATACAGGAGGTAACTCAGGATCAGTACAGGATAATTAATGTAATGCATGTACACAGTGACTGCAGCAGCAGAATAGTGAGTGCAGCTCTGGAGGATAATATAGGAGGTAACTCAGGATCAGTACAGGATCAGTAATGTAATGCATGTACACAGTGACTGCACCAGCAGAATAGTGAGTGCAGCTTTGGAGGATAATATAGGAGGTAACTCAGGATCAGTAATGTAATGTATGTACACAGTGACTGCACCAGCAGAATAGTGAGTGCAGCTCTGGAGTATAATACAGGATGTAACTCAGGATCAGTAATGTATGTACACAGTGACTGCACCAGCAGAATAGTGAGTGCAGCGCTGGAGGATAATATAGGAGGTAACTCAGGATCAGTAATGTAATGTATGTACACAGTGACTGCACCAGCGGAATAGTGAGCGCAGCTCTGGAGTCTAATACATGGTGTAACTCAGGATCAGTAATGTCTGTACAAACTTACTGCACCAGCAGAATAGTGAGTGCAGCTCTGGAGGATAATACAGGAGGTAACTCAGGATCAGTAATGTAATGTATGTACACAGTGACTGCTCCAGCAGAATAGTGAGTGCAGCTCTGGAGTATAATACAGACGGTAACGTTCTAAATTTGTATTATTGTAAAATCACAGCCATAGTTGCGCTGTGCTTCTGCTCCATTGTTTCAGCCATTTTTTTTTTTTCATCCTATGACCCCCGTATGTTTACACATCAGCGTTATATAAATTAATTTCCATTTAATCTACGGCAAACGGCTGGAGAATTCCTGTGTAATTATGTCATGAATGAAGCGCCGTTCACATATAACCGGAGGGTACGGCGACGCACACCCCCACTTTCCAGTCTGTTGCGCTCGCAGAACGTGTCGTATCAGCATACTTAATGTCTTCTGCGGGGCCGACTGTAATTTTCAGTCTGCATCACATCATTTGTCTACACGCTTCCACTAAGAATCTTGGCCGAGCCTCTCAAGACGTCCGTCTTCATCTTAAAATTAAACCGCTGGCAATCAACAGATGAAGCAGACTGCAGTGCTGCGGAGCAATGTGAGAGAGGTTCACTGCGGCATTCTCCATCAATGTCCACACACATTTTTCCTTTCCTTTGGTGAAGCAAGGGTTAATATCAGTTTCTCTGATATCAGCTTCTGGTTAGTTCTCCTCAGGTGCAGCCGGTTTGTGATCACACACATTCCCTTTAAATAGTCACATGTACCATCACATGATGCCGGTAATAGAATCCTCATTCTGATACGAGCCACAGAGGAGAAAGGAAGCGTTAGTAACCTCTGTAGACTTGCTGTTCTTGTAGTCCTTCTGGTGAAAGATGTGCTAGCTTTGTTGTATATCCTTTTTGTTGATTCCCCTGTCTGTCTTCCTTTCCTCATGTATTATTAGTTCAATGGTAGGACTAGCACTCTTGCTGGCCAGCTCACTAGTCAGGGTCAGTTTAGGACAAGCGAAGGCCTAGGCACATGATTGGCGACAGGGTGAAAGAATCCATGTAGGGATGTTAGATTGCTTAGGGAACAGCCTCAGGTGAGTACAGGAGATGTCCCCACTATTATTGTGTCCCTGGTGTACCCTGTCTGGTGCGCCGCACATCCCATAGTCCAAATGTGACACAGACTAAGCCGCGCTCTGAACAGCAAATATCACCATCTCCTATTAATGTCACTCATGGGAAATTCATCATGACAGACAAAGGGGTCATCAGATGACCACCCCCCCAACTACATGACAATCATCGGCACTAATGCTATTGTAGCGCCCCTGAAACCATCAGGATGCTACAAGGTTCTGTATCCCCACAAGGATGATGCAGGGCCTACCCCCTTAGGGACCCAGAACCCCAGTGCCGGTACCACCAAAAACCAAGGTAATCCCAGTTTTCCCCAACAATCCCCCATACAATGGTACCCAGCTAGGGTGGGACCAATGGATGGCCGCCTAGAGGTGGAGCCAATTTAGTCCACTAGTTGACCAGGTGGGAGGGGTGGACTGAGGACACAGAGAAGTCAGTAGAGTGTAGAGTGTGAAGGTGGACGTGAAGTGACGGTCTGACGTGGGTCAACAGTGACCTGGTACCCAGGAGGGTAGTTGCTGGTGGAGTACTCCTGAAACTACGCACCGACAGGGTACAGGACCCCAGGACAGGAAAGAGCTCCAAGCCGACCTGTTAACACCTACACAGCGAGGGGACCATCAAGCACCTTGCTGACTCTAAAGAATCCGAAGACTCAGTAGCAACGGTAGAACCGGGGACAGGACCAGAGACTCCAACCCTACAGGGTTCATGCTACCGTCAGGAGGACAGAAGTGGACAAACCACAGAACGGGGACCCCCAGTTGTTCCATACCACGGTGACCCACTTACCAGAGACAGGTGCAGGGGAAGAAGGCACCACAGAACCAAACTGGCACTGGGATGAAGGGGACCTGGAGGCGAAACCAGCTGGCCTCGGGCAACCGGTTAACATCTACCAGCAGTGAGTAGTGGACTACCTTCTTCCGACGCCCACTGCACCATACATCCTCTGGGGGCAATACCCTACTTGCGGAGGGTCTACCATTCTAGCTGCCCCTATCATCAGCCTCAGTAGAGACATTCTGCAGTATGGGTTTCATTCTTGTATGGTTTATACTGTATAACTCCTTCCTGAGAGTCCTGGGTGGGGCTTTGTGCTATTTAAACTCCTGAACATCTGACTTCCACTGCCAGTTAATAAGTTCAGCTTACCTGGTCCTTCCTCTGTTGTGTCTACTGATTTCGTCTCTTTGTATTTTGACCACTTGCTTTCTCATTTCGTCCCTGACTTGATCTGTTTATGTTGACCCTACTTGACGACCTTCCTTGCTGCCAACTTGCTCCGCCGGTCAGCAGCTGACTTTGTAACCTATGCACAGGGCTCAGGCACAGAGCAACTTGATATATTGCTTGTCTCTTTTTCTCAGTCAGTAAAACAAACTCCGTGCCCACCGCCGTCTTTTATTGCGGCCCGATTTTGCTTTTGATTGAATGTGTTA
The DNA here is from genome assembly GCF_048569485.1 of Anomaloglossus baeobatrachus. Classification (NCBI taxonomy): domain Eukaryota; kingdom Metazoa; phylum Chordata; class Amphibia; order Anura; family Aromobatidae; genus Anomaloglossus; species Anomaloglossus baeobatrachus. The sequence continues at coordinate 40,815,766 of NC_134363.1, forward strand.
ACCATGGAAAGAAGACAGAAAAGGCAAAGAAGGCACAAATGACACAGATCAACACTGTAAATGGAGGAAATAAAAGGATGCTGTATGAGGACAAAGTGACTATAATTTAAGTCTCAAACACCGGGACTGAGACGACATGTTTCCAGCATAACTGGAAGAAACCTTGAAATGAATAGGTTTGTGCTATTAAGTCCTACAATAGCCGTAAATTATAAACACGCGAGATCCGTGCCGCACTTCTACACTCCGCATCCAACACTGAAGAAAAGGAACCCACATTTAAGGAAAGAAAAACAACTATCAGCTTTAGACTAGATTGACACTTGGATTTATTTTATATCACTTATAGGGGTTCCCCATCCCAAAAACAAAAACTAAACTAAACTACCCCAAAAGAATGAGTTAATATACTTTAATGAAGTCAGGTGCTCTGATCCTCCGGTAGATGCTCCTAGTATCCAGTGCATGGACAAACTAGTTTGGGGTCTGCCTGGAGTTGGGGTGGTGTTCTGGGGTCTTCTATCTTGGAGGAGGTTCTTCCCTGCTGGCTGAGATTACTTTTCGTCTTAATCACAGCTGCAGCATTTTTTCCATCACACCCTTCCTCTATATATACCCACTCCTGGCTTCACTCCATGCCGGTGATAAATCTTCTATACTGACCACTGTACAAAGGCTACTCACTCAGCTGCGGCTTGAGGCAATGATAAGAATGGTTTCCATTTTAAACAGTCCTGTTGGTTTATTTACAGGTCTCATAAACCGCTCCAGAGGACAAAAAGCAAGCCTTTTTTGGCATAAGGTACAAAAACAAGAAAATAACAAGTCTGTGTTACTGTGGGCTTGTCCGCTCAATATCAGATGTCCTCTTCTTACACAGAGCTTCTCACTGAAGGTCTAGCAACCTTCACACACAGACCCCCATAAGAGACTACTTGCCTCCTTTTATATTCAGAACCACACCCAAAGGTGGAGGTATGTGAGCAGCCAGAACCACCCGTCTCTCCGGCTGCTCGTAAAACCTGGCCCTAATGTGGCTTAATATTCTTCCAGTACTACATGTACTAGAGCTTTCTCCTGGGCTTACATTACAGGAGATAACCACCTCTGCTACCTGACCAGCACTCATCTTACACCACGTTGAAGGAGTTTGTCTCTCGAGTAGCTGAGGTGTGGTTTCAGTTTCAGCTGTGAAGTTTCCTGCTGAAGAATCCAAGGAGTGGTTTTTGTCGTGACTTTCACCACCAGTTTGTCTTATCTTACTTGTATTGTGTTATCATAGTAGTGAGACAAGTGTCAGTGTATGTTCAGCGAGGTCCTAGGCACATGATGGCGCACGAGGAAGGACCTGCCTGGAAACATTATGGAGTGCAGGAATCAGCCACAGGTGAGTGTGAGGTGGTGGCCCATCTCCCTATCGCCTGGGCTTTCCTTTACATCTTCCCTGGTTTTCTGTTATGCAGTGTTCGGCTCTGCACACACCCGCTAGTACATTGTCGTAAGACTCTGTTCACACTACTGATTCTGACAGGAACCTGAGCCGGGCGTCGACTGGTTCAGGTTCACTGGTCTTCAGCTCTGGAGGAGTTAATTCCTGTAGACTGCTGAGTAGGACCTAAGTGCTCAGGTTGCTGATTGCCAAGTTCAGCTGTCTCTTTCCTATTTAAAGCATGGCCTACTTCCTGTATGTGACTATGATAGCTTCAACATAAGCTTCAGCGATCCTGCCTGATCCTTGTTCAGCCTGAGCCGGGCATCAGCTGGTTCAGGTTCACTGGTCTTCAGCTCTGGAGGAATTAATTCCTCCAGACTACTGACTATGACCTAAGTTCTCAGGTTGTTGTCTGCCAAGTTCAGCTGTCACTTCCCTATTTAAGGCACTGCCTCCTTACAGGAGGTGCTGATGGTAGCTTCTGTTTTTACTCCAGCGATCCAGGTCTTGGTGTTTTTCCTGTATATGGTGATTAGTGCTGCGCTTCTGAGTGGTGGAAGCGTTCCCCTGTTGTGCGTTACTTTCTCCCCTTTCCATTGTTCCCCAGTACACATATTGTTTCTCCCATGTGGTTTGAGTGCTGTGTGTATGAGTTTACGTTCTTTTTTTGTCCGTGTCATTTTGTGGGGTTTTGTCTTTGTGTTTTCTGGCCCGCCCCAAGAGAGTGGAAGAGGGGAAGTAAAATCAGGAGTTAGGGTCAAGCTGAGGGCTCAGACCTGGCTACCATCAAGCCTACCTCCGAGATAAGAGACCTCACAGTGTCACGTCTTAGGGCCAGCCTAGGGTCCCCTGTACGGTCTCCATATACCCCATAACATTTCCCCTCTGTGTTCCGTCGCACACCGGGCGTTCCCTCGCAATGCTAATGTCATATCAATAACACTGCAGCCAATTCATGAGCCCGAGTAAATGACACAGGTCGCTCAATCCTGAGATCACTGATTGGCAGCACCCAGGGAGATTGAGTTTAAAATTTTTTTCAAAAACTGGAAAGTCCCTTTAAAGTGTAAGGACCATAGACATGAGAAAGATAGTGAGTTCTTTGGGTCCCAGTTGGGAATATCAGCCCTGTATCTCCCATAGTTATGTATCTGTACTTTTGTAGTGAATCTGGTGAAAATATGGAAAGAACAAACACTTTCCATTCAGATGATGCCCCTGGTTGCATTTGGGGACTAGCACTATCCGATATATACAGTATATTACAATTGATTTCCAATTAAATTGTCCATTGGGTGCGAAATGCAGAATTTGGATTGTAAACCCATCTGGAAATAAGGGCGGTAAGTAAGGATAGCTTTGATAGAATCATGTAAAAATATACTTTGGACTTTCCACATAAAATAATTTAGGAACATAAAAGATCGCCATCAAACACACTGAGCGGATCTGACAACTGAGCTCCGATGGTCATTAGCTTTTCATATTCTAAAATCAGCTGTCAGGTCAATCTGGCAGCGAAGCGCGTGATGTCAGCACGGAGATTACATACATCCCTTGTGATTGCATCTCCCATTGAACACGAGGATTTAAAGGGACCCCTCCGAATATAAGCATCACCCCGCGTGATCTCAGACATAAGGCGACAGCGGATATTAATATCAATGGCACAGTAAACTTTCTTGCGTGGAATGCAATAGAAATTCAGGGATACATTTGTATCAGTTCCACAAAATTCACATTCTTTTTTTGAGGGGGTATATTTGTGATTATGTAGAAAGGCGGCAGGGACAACATTAGGAGGTGATAGAATTGGGGCTGCTATCTCTAAAAGATACAGGACAAAGACAACATTGAGTCCTAGAGTACATCTCAGCAAGGAAAGTCAGGGGGCTTCAACTCCAAGACTCATGGTAAGATGTCATAAGACCCACTGAGCTGTCAAGGATTAATGCTCCAATGTCTATACAATAATATATAAAACTAGCTGTAATAGGCGGCGTTGCCTGGGATAGTAACAAAGTGTCTCTGTCTCTCTCTCTATCTCTGTTTCTCTGTCTGTTTCTCTCTATCCATCTGTCTCTCTCCATCTGCTGTTTCTCTCTGTCCTCTCTCTTTGTCTCTGTCTGTTCTCTGTCTGTCGCTATCTCTCTGTGTCTCTGTCTGCTCTCTGTCTGTCTCTCTGTCCATCTCTGTCTCTATCTCTCTGTCTGTTTCTCTCTGTCTGTTTCTCTCTGTCCTCTCTCTTTGTCTCTGTCTGCTCTCTGTCTGTCGCTATCTCTCTGTGTCTCTGTCTGCTCTCTGTCTGTCTCTCTGTCCATCTCTGTCTCTATCTCTCTGTCTCTATCTCTCTGTCTGTTTCTCTCTGTCTGTTTCTCTCTGTCTGTTTCTCTCTGTCTCTATCTGTCTATCTCTCTCTGTGTCTCTATGTATGTTTCTGTCTGACTCTCTCTATGGTTGTCTGTCTCTCTCTGTCTCTCTGCCTGTCTCTCTCTCTGTCTGTCTCTCTATCTCTCGGTCTCTCTTTGTCTGTCTCTCTCTCTGCCTCTGTCTGTCTGTCTCTCTGTCTGTCTCTATCTGTATGTTTCTGTCTGTCTCTCTCTATGGCTGTCTCTATGCCTGCTCACTGTCTCTCTCTCTGTCTTTCTGTCTGTCTCTCTCGGTCTCTCTGCCTGTCTTTCTCTGTCTGTCTCTCTGTCTGTCTCTCTTCCTGTCTCTCTCTGTCTCTCCCTGTCTCAGTCTCTCTCTCTCTTCCTGTCTCTCTGTCTGTCTCTCTCTGTATGTTTCTGTCTCTCTCTCTCTATGGCTGTCTGTCTCTCTGCCTGTCTCTCTGTCTCTCTCCCTGTCTGTCTCTGTCTGTTTCTCTCTCTATCTCTCGGTCTCTCTGTCTCTCTTTCTCTGTCAGTCTCTCTGTTTCTCGCCTCAAAGAAGCTTCTTATACTAAGAATGTCCTTCGTTGCCTATAGCAACCAATCACAGCTCCTATTAATGACCTGTAGTTCCCAGCTCCATTGACATTAATGTAAGCAGGTTTTTTGGCGAATAACTGTAAAGCGCGGGGTTACTTGTGTCTCTGTTTGCGCTTTCCAATATATCTGTTGTATGTCATCCTTCTGCATTTGTGTATTGTATGTGTGGTGTCATTTGACGTCTTTCACCCCTTTGCACTGTCTCTTCCTTGTTGTGTGCTGTATATTGGTATCTGGTGTTGTGTTTCCTTGTTGTGTGCTGTATATTTGTAACCGGTGTTGTGTTTCCTTGTTGTGTGCTGTATATTGGTATTTGTTGTTTTGTTTCCTTGTTGTGTGCTGTATATATGTATTTGGTGTTGTGTGCTGTGATATAGAAGGGTTAATAGTTTCTATATTTCTTCATTAAAGATATTTTATTGTTATTAGTAAGTATATCTGGTGGTAGTTCATAGTCATTATGGAGCCTTCGGAATAAGAGACATGCTCAAGGATTATTTTGTCTCTAAATGTTCTTCTTATCTTCTTCTTATCTCATATGCATGACTCTACATTTTTGCTTTGCTAAAACTTAAAGGTCATATGAGCAACTTGTAAAGTCCAGCTTAGAAGCCTTATTTGCAATATCACATTGATCTGTAAATGGTATAAATAAAGTGTACTTTGGTTAAATAAACAGAAAATTGATCATGCCCACATGGATGCAGGTCTTTTTCTCCGTAGGTATTTGGTGTTGTGTTTCCTTGTTGTGTGCTGTATATTGGTATTTGGTGTTGTGTTTTCTTGTTGTGTGCTGTATATTGATATTTGGTGTTGTGTTTCCTTGTTGTGTGCTGTATATTGATATTTGGTGTTGTGTTTCCTTGTTGTGTGCTGTATATTGATATTTGGTGTTGTGTTTCCTTGTTGTGTGCTGTATATTGGTATTTGTTGTTGTGTTTCCTTGTTGTGTGCTGTATATTGGAATTTGGTGTTGTGTTTCCTTGTTGTGTGCTGTATATTGATATTTGGTGTTGTGTTTCCTTGTTGTGTGCTGTATATTGATATTTGGTGTTGTGTTTCCTTGTTGTGTGCTGTATATTGGTATTTGTTGTTTTGTTTCCTTGTTGTGTGCTGTATATATGTATTTGGTGTTGTGTGCTGTATATTGGTATTTGGTGTTGTGTTTCCTTGTTGTGTGCTGTATATTGGTATTTGGTGTTGTGTTTTCTTGTTGTGTGCTGTATATTGATATTTGGTGTTGTGTTTCCTTGTTGTGTGCTGTATATTGATATTTGGTGTTGTGTTTCCTTGTTGTGTGCTGTATATTGATATTTGGTGTTGTGTTTCCTTGTTGTGTGCTGTATATTGGTATTTGTTGTTGTGTTTCCTTGTTGTGTGCTGTATATTGGAATTTGGTGTTGTGTTTCCTTGTTGTGTGCTGTATATTGATATTTGGTGTTGTGTTTCCTTGTTGTGTGCTGTATATTGGTATTTGGTGTTGTGTTTTCTTGTTGTGTGCTGTATATTGATATTTGGTGTTGTGTTTCCTTGTTGTGTGCTGTATATTGATATTTGGTGTTGTGTTTCCTTGTTGTGTGCTGTATATTGGTATTTGGTGTTGTGTTTTCTTGTTGTGTGCTGTATATTGATATTTGGTGTTGTGTTTCCTTGTTGTGTGCTGTATATTGATATTTGGTGTTGTGTTTCCTTGTTGTGTGCTGTATATTGGTATTTGTTGTTGTGTTTCCTTGTTGTGTGCTGTATATTGGTATTTGTTGTTGTGTTTCCTTGTTGTGTGCTGTATATTGGAATTTGGTGTTGTGTTTCCTTGTTGTGTGCTGTATATTGGTATTTGTTGTTGTGTTTCCTTGTTGTGTGCTGTATATTGGTATTTGTTGTTGTGTTTCCTTGTTGTGTGCTGTATATTGGTATTTGGTGTTGTGTTTTCTTGTTGTGTGCTGTATATTGATATTTGGTGTTGTATTTCCTTGTTGTGTGCTGTATATTGATATTTGGTGTTGTGTTTCCTTGTTGTGTGCTGTATATTGGTATTTGTTGTTGTGTTTCCTTGTTGTGTGCTGTATATTGGTATTTGGTGTTGTGTTTCCTTGTTGTGCGCTGTATATTGGTATTTGTTGTTGTGTTTCCTTGTTGTGTGCTGTATATTGATATTTGGTGTTGTGTTTCCTTGTTGTGTGCTGTATATTGATATTTGGTGTTGTGTTTCCTTGTTGTGTGCTGTATATTGGTATTTGGTGTTGTGTTTTCTTGTTGTGCGCTGTATATTGATATTTGGTGTTGTGTTTCCTTGTTGTGTGCTGTATATTGATATTTGGTGTTGTGTTTCCTTGTTGTGTGCTGTATATTGGTATTTGTTGTTGTGTTTCCTTGTTGTGTGCTGTATATTGGTATTTGGTGTTGTGTTTCCTTGTTGTGTGCTGTATATTGGTATTTGGTGTTGTGTTTTCTTGTTGTGTGCTGTATATTGATATTTGGTGTTGTGTTTCCTTGTTGTGTGCTGTATATTGATATTTGGTGTTGTGTTTTCTTGTTGTGTGCTGTATATTGGTATTTGGTGTTGTGTTTTCTTGTTGTGTGCTGTATATTGATATTTGGTGTTGTGTTTCCTTGTTGTGTGCTGTATATTGATATTTGGTGTTGTGTTTCCTTGTTGTGTGCTGTATATTGGTATTTGGTGTTGTGTGCTGTATATTGATATTTGGTGTTGTGTTTTCTTGTTGTGTGCTGTATATTGGTATTTGGTGTTGTGTTTCCTTGTTGTGTGCTGTATATTTGTAACCGGTGTTGTGTTTCCTTCTTGTGTGCTGTATATTGGTATTTGTTGTTGTGTTTCCTTGTTGTGTGCTGTATATTGGTATTTGGTGTTGTGTTTCCTTGTTGTGCGCTGTATATTGGTATTTGGTGTTGTCTTTCCTTGTTGTGCGCTGTATATTGGTATTTGGTGTTGTGTTTCCTTGTTGTGTGCTGTATATTGGTATTTGGTGTTGTGTGCTGTATATTGATATTTGGTGTTGCGTTTCCTTGTTGTGTGCTGTATATTGGTATTTGTTGTTGTGTTTCCTTGTTGTGCGCTGTATATTGGTATTTGATGTTGTGTTTCCTTGTTGTGCGCTGTATATTGGTATTTGTTGTTGTGTTTCCTTGTTGTGTGCTGTATATTGGTATTTGGTGTTGTGTGCTGTATATTGCTATTTGGTGTTGCGTTTCCTTGTTGTGTGCTGTATATTGGTATTTGTTGTTGTGTTTCCTTGTTGTGTGCTGTATATTGGTATTTGGTATTGTGTTTCCTTGTTGTGTGCTGTATATTGGTATTTGGTGTTGTGTTTTCTTGTTGTGTGCTGTATATTGATATTTGGTGTTGTGTTTCCTTGTTGTGTGCTGTATATTGATATTTGGTGTTGTGTTTTCTTGTTGTGTGCTGTATATTGGTATTTGGTGTTGTGTTTCCTTGTTGTGTGCTGTATATTGATATTTGGTGTTGTGTTTTCTTGTTGTGTGCTGTATATTGGTATTTGGTGTTGTGTTTTCTTGTTGTGCGCTGTATATTGATATTTGGTGTTGTGTTTCCTTGTTGTGTGCTGTATATTGGTATTTGGTGTTGTGTGCTGTATATTGATATTTGGTGTTGTGTTTTCTTGTTGTGTGCTGTATATTGGTATTTGGTGTTGTGTTTCCTTGTTGTGTGCTGTATATTTGTAACCGGTGTTGTGTGTCCTTCTTGTGTGCTGTATATTGGTATTTGTTGTTGTGTTTCCTTGTTGTGTGCTGTATATTGGTATTTGGTGTTGTGTGCTGTATATTGATATTTGGTGTTGCGTTTCCTTGTTGTGTGCTGTATATTGGTATTTGTTGTTGTGTTTCCTTGTTGTGCGCTGTATATTGGTATTTGATGTTGTGTTTCCTTGTTGTGCGCTGTATATTGGTATTTGTTGTTGTGTTTCCTTGTTGTGTGCTGTATATTGGTATTTGGTGTTGTGTGCTGTATATTGATATTTGGTGTTGCGTTTCCTTGTTGTGTGCTGTATATTGGTATTTGTTGTTGTGTTTCCTTGTTGTGTGCTGTATATTGGTATTTGGTGTTGTGTGCTGTATATTGATATTTGGTGTTATGTTTCCTTGTTGTGCGCTGTATATTGGTATTTGATGTTGTGTTTCCTTGTTGTGTGCTGTATATTGGTATTTGGTGTTGTGTTTCCTTGTTGTGCTCTGTATATTGGTATTTGATGTTGTGTTTCCTTGTTGTGTGCTGTATATTGGTATTTGGTGTTGTGTTTCCTTGTTGTGCGCTGTATATTGGTATTTGGTGTTGTCTTTCCTTGTTGTGCGCTGTATATTGGTATTTGGTGTTGTGTTTCCTTGTTGTGTGCTGTATATTGGTATTTGGTGTTGTGTTTCCTTGTTGTGCGCTGTATATTGGTATTTGGTGTTGTCTTTCCTTGTTGTGCGCTGTATATTGGTATTTGGTGTTGTGTTTCCTTGTTGTGTGCTGTATATTGGTATCTGGTGTTGTGTGCTGTATATTGGTATTTGGTGTTGTGTTTTCTTAGGGTGACATTAGTGTGGGTGGTATCTAGTATGTAAAGTTGTGCAAATTTAGGTAGTTCTTCATCAGCTGGATGTAGTGTGCCTGTCCATCAATTCGAAAACACTATGGGCCATATCCAGGAGGTGGTGAAATACTTGCTCCCACGGAAGTAAATGCGAAAGAACTGTTGATAGAGCGAATTACAGGTCAACTGACAGTGCCGCAGTGCATTGTGGGATACGTTTCCATCCGCAACTGACAATTATGTATGTAGATAGACCAAAATAAAATTTAAAGGGGTTGTCCACTAATTGCTAACCTCTTCTTAACTGCCCATTTAAAATCTCCCCCTGGGACTAAACTCTGTAATAAAATAAATAAATAAAATTTCATTAAAAGTAAACAATAAACTTGTTTAATGAAAAAGTGAAAAACACAGATGCAGCCTTGAAAAGCATAAAAATAAATAACAAATTAATAAATGAAACAATAAAGTTCGAATCAAAAAAATAAGACGTTATAAATAAAAAAAAGAGTTATAAATAAACATTAAAACAGGTATAAATGAATAAATAAAAATAAGGTTACAAATATTTTTTTAAAAAAATATAGATAAAAGTTAAAAAAATATAAATAAATTAAAAAATATTTTTAATTAAAGTAAAATGTAGAATTAAATAAAGTGAACCAGCTTATAAATAAATTAAAAAAATACTGTTATAAATTTGTAAAAAAAAATTATAGATAGATAAAAAGTTATAAATAAATAAAAAAAAAGTTTTAAATACATTTTTAGAAATAAATAAATAATAAGTTATAGCTGATGTACAGAAGCCAGTGCATGGCAGAAGCTGGGCAGGCCAGACTGTTTCAAGCAATCTACAGTAACTCGCTATCCACTATTTTTCAGTTCCTCTTGATCATCATTCTACCAGCACTATAAGTGTCGGAAATTCCCTGGCTTCCCAGCAGATCCTCTTGATCATCATTCTACCAGCACTATAAGTGTCGGAAATTTCCTGACTTCCCAGCAGATCCTCTTGATCATCATTCTAACAGCACTATAAGTGTCGGAAATTCCCTGACTTCCCAGCAGATCCTCTTGATCATTATTCTAACAGCACTATAAGTGTCGGAAATTCCCTGACTTCCCAGCAGATCCTCTTGATCATCATTCTAACAGCACTATAAGTGTCGGAAATTCCCTGACTTCCCAGCAGATCCTCTTGATCATCATTCTAACAGCACTATAAGTGTCGGAAATTCCCTGACTTCCCAGCAGATCCTCTTGATCATCATTCTAACAGCACTATAAGTGTCGGAAATTCCCTGACTTCCCAGCAGATCCTCTTTATCATCATTCTACCAGCACTATAAGTGTCGGAAATTCCCTGACTTCCCAGCAGATCCTTTTGATCATCATTCTACCTGCACTATAAGTGTCGGAAATTCCCTGACTTCCCAGCAGATCCTCTTGATCATCATTCTACCAGCACTATAAGTGTCGGAAATTCCCTGACTTCCAAGCAGATTCTCTTTATCATCATACTACTAGTACTATAAGTGTCGGAAATTCCCTGACTTCCCAGCAGATCCTCTTGATCATCATTCTACCAGCACTATAAGTGTAAGAAATTCATTTCCCTCACTTCCCAGCAGTTCCTCTTGATTATCATGATGCCAGCATTATAAATGTCGGGAATTCCCTGACTTCCCAGCAGATCCTCTTGATCATCATTCTTCCTGCACTATAAGTGTCGGAAATTCCCTGACTTCCCAGCAGATCCTCTTTATCATCATTCTACCAGCACTATAAGTGTCGGAAATGCATTTCCCTCACTTTCCAGCAGATCCTCTTGATCAGAGTCAGCTGATCACCGCAATGGCTCCTTTTTTTTAAATTATTTGCCCGTTCTTTAAATGGTCCCTGAAATTTCAGCTGATTTGATCCTTTTTATAGATAATTTTCTAAATAGACAATCTGCATATACTCCTACATAAAAAATTATATTGTCTTACCCCTGAAAAATTACACCAAGGTGCCGACCATTATTTGCCTGCTTTGTGGGTAATTTGATATCCACTCCCTGTTGTCAGAGACGGATTACATGAAGTAGGGGCAAGATTTTTTTGTTTTTTGGGGGGGTTTGGACTCGTTAGAGGCATAACAGAAAGGCATACTTTAAATTTAGGGCAGGAAATGTGTTTTTCAGTGGCAGGAGCAATATGTGTTGCAGATTGAAAAAAAAAAAAGATTTCCAGTACCTATAGTGCTGGCAGAATGCAGATGAAAAAGATTCAGTAAGTAAAAAAGCATGAAAATGGGGATAGATCCAGAACATATTAGACTGGTATGTGCAACAAAAGCAGTTTTAAGCTGCAGGAGGCGCCGCATATGCCGTATACACTCAGCACTGTATATATACATAGCCCCACGTCCTCTAGCCTCTGTCAGCCGCTGTTATGTAACTGTTACAAAATCCGATGACTGACAATTCCAGACAGGAATAAATATTCATGGCCAGAACGCTTCTCAGGGATGATATGTTTAATAAGAGAAAAGCAATTCTGACTCTCAGCAGGCGGCAGCGGCGGCGGAGGCAGCGGCGGAGGCAGCAGTGGCGGTCGGCCCGTCCCCCCCTGCACAGGTCACAGATTATAGCTCAGATCAATAGCTGCAGTAACCTGTCCCCCGCAGTGAGCGCACTCAAGCCCCAAATGTAATGACTGCTTTGTCCTTTGGATAGTAAAAGCCGAGGTTTCCATTATTCAGACCATAATCTAAGTAATCACTACAATTTCATTACTGTACAGCGGGCGGTGCTTTGTTTTCCTGATGCCGAGCGCCAAATCTACAGCATAGATCGTAAAATTAACCTATCATTCACATAAAACCACAGAAAAAGTCAGATTTCTGGTGCATCTACCAGTCTAATATGTACCGGAGCTCTCAGAAATCATTCACATTGTAATCTGCCATTCTTTTTTTTATTAGTTACATTCTGCCAGCACTATAGGTGCTGGAACTTTATTTTCCTGATTTCTCATCAAGTCTTATCCCTGCATGTTTCGAAGGGAAAGCTGTCATCTCTGCTTTGAAAGTATATAATATTATAGACAGAAGAACATGGGAAGAGCGGAAAAAATACCTGCCCCCGATCTCTCCGTCTTCAACCCCAGTTACCATTCAAATATGTACAGAAATAGTCTCAAGCACTGTAATTCAACATTCACTCTGGTTTCTCTTTATCAGCATTCTGCCAGCACTATTGGTGTTGGAAATTCACTACCCTCACTTCTCATGAGCTCCTCTTGATCAGGATTCTGCCAGTATTATAAGTGTTAGAGCATCATTTCCATCACTTCCCATTAGTTCCTCCTGATCAAGTACTTTCTGACGGAGAAGTAACTATCGGCTTATAGCTGAGAGGCATTAAGGTATTTAAGGCACCTTCCCCTTAAGGGAGGTGCCTGGGAAAAAAATGTTGCTGGTTCTCAGGTTCCTTTGTGCTGCTGCTGTTATTGAGCTGTGTGGTTTATTACTGATGCTCTTCTGTGTTCCAGTGCATGACGATTTTGCTGATACAAGTATCCATACCTACTACTACTGCTGCTGCTTCTGCAATTGTCCATACCGACCACTCCTACAATACCGGCTGCCTCTGCTGCAACTACCCCTCTCTGCAGCCTCTGCTGCAACTACCCCCTCTGCAACCTCTGCTACAACTACCCCTCTCTGCAACCTCTGCTGCAACTACCCCTCTCTGAGGCCTCTGCTGCAACTACCCCTCTCTGAGGCCGCTGTTGCAACTACCCATCCCTGAGGCCTCTGCTGCAACTACCTGGCCAAACATACGATACCAGTGGCTGCTGCTGCTCCTACACTCAGACTATTCTACCTACCAGCATTTAGCTATTCTTTAGTGAAGACTCAGTAGCTGCTCAGGTTTGCTCATCAGTGATCAATGTCTTTGGCATAGTTGATCCACTTACCCCTTGCTTGTACACCTGTATTTTAGAGTG